>NC_084902.1:2248105-2263105 GCF_949316345.1 Pungitius pungitius
GACGTAACTGTGAATAACTTTTTGCTTTCAGACCAAATGCATTCAATCACCACATTTTTCAAAAACTTTTGTCATTCATACTCCACAAACAGCAGCTGAATCTGCGCCCCTCAACAGGTGCGTCAATAGTACAAATAACAGGTGAGATGTTACATTTTGCAGAACATTGTTTAAACTTTGAAACCTGTTACAATAGAAATTTTTTGATTTTAGGATCAAAAAGTTGCCTCAGAGGGAAGGGAAAGGCTGAAACTATTATAAAGCAAATTATTTCTCATTGATTCCTGTTACATACATTTGAGTGCATTCAAGAAATTACAAATCTGTTATTCTATAATGAAATAACGTTTGTGCGCGAAAATTCATTCAAACTTTCACTAAAAGTGAATAATTGCATGTAATGTAGTGTTAGGTCAGTGTGTTATATAAGTGACATGCATGTTTTCTGAATGCAGCGAGCTCATTTGGAGACGTGTACGAAGGGTTTTGTTGGTCTGAGTGAGTTTTGTTAGGTTTGATTAACTGTTTGGCCAAAATCAATCTCGGTAATGCAGACTGTGTGAAGAGTTTTTCAGTATTGATCGATGCTTCTTAGCAATCGAAACAAACTGTAATAGACGTAATGTTCACTCTGACGATTAAAAAAATAAAATAAAATACAATGTCAAAGTGGAACTAAGTTAAATTGATTTCAACCCCAAGTTCTCGGGGAGATTTCGCGTCTTCGGTCTCTGAGTGAACCGAAGATTTTAGAGTTCCGCGTCGCTTCCGGGTCTCGCGCCGCTCAGACCGGAAGCGAGGATCGAGCATCGAGAGGATCCACGTCGCCAAACGGAGCCGCGCGCAAGTCACACCGCGAACGAGCGATTTCAGCCGGAAACGGGGCGAATCGTTTCCAAAATAAAACTTTTTATTTTTTGCACGCCGCTTTTTATTTTTACGCTGGAGCAAACTACCGATGAAAAAATAAATAAGACTCCGTAGAGCAAAACCTAGCCTACAAAAAACCCCATTTACTTTCCCTTCGACATAGTTTAACCTCATTCGTTGCGTTTGTCGGACGAGCCTGGAGTTTTATTGTGAAACCAAACACCGGAAGCGGTGGCTTTCATTCTCGCTCTCGTGGCTCACAAAACTTCCTCCGCAGAGTCGCTCCGTGGAAGCAGCCCGGTCGACTTACTGTACAGCCCCGCTGACACCGACGTGGAACCATGGTAGGAGGAAACGAAAGAAGAACTTTGCGCTCGTGTGTTGTCGTCGTCGTCGTCGTTGTTGTTGTTGTTGTTGTGGTGGCACGGGACGTTGAGCCGTGTTGCGTTCAATAACTCCCCGTAAAGCTCACTACGTCAATCATTCAAAACACACCGGCACGAGTAGCAGCCTCCGCGCGACAACTAGACCAAAACTAAAAACGTTAACAAATGAAGGACCAACTAAGTTTAGAAAGTTGCGGTAAACTTTATTGTTGTTGTGTTGCATGACGATGGCTTTCAGTGAGTTTATGGGGGTCCGTCTTTTTTTAACATGCAATCCACCAATCAAAAGCACACTGCTGGTGAGCAGGCAGTCATGCATATGAAATGTGGAATGAGGAGTAAGCACAGCCACGCCCCCCTCCGCCCCCCCCGCCCTGTAAGCTCTCCAAAACCTGAGACACACCCCCAAAGTAACAGCTCATTCAAACCGCGTCCCCTTCACGACACGAGGCAGTGCCATCAAAGGTGTCACTGAGACGATGATGATGATGATGATGATGATGCTCTGGCGGCTGATGGCGTGTCACAGGAGACTGATGATGACTTCTTTGTGTCCATCGCTGCAGCCTCTGCGGCTGGACATCAAGCGGAAGCTGAGCGCCCGCTCGGACCGGGTGAAGAGCGCCGACCTGCACCCCACGGAGCCCTGGATGGTGGCGAGCCTGTACAGCGGCACCGTGGTGGTCTGGAACCACGAGACGCAGGTCCGGAATCGCGCCCCCCCCCCCCCCCCCGCAACGCCGCAAGCGCTGTCTGATGGCTGCGTGTCGGTCCGTGTCTCATCCGGTCTCCTGTGTGTGTGTGTGTGTGTAGATGATGGTGAAGACCTTTGAGCTGTGTGACCTGCCGGTCCGAGTGGCCAGGTTTGTGGCGCGGAAACACTGGGTCGTCGCCGGAGCGGTGAGTAATGTGTTTTTATTATGATAACGTAATAATTCCTCCTGGAAACAAAAAAAAAGAGTCACTTTGCCCCCTGCCCCCCCCCCCCCCCCCTCCCTCCTCCGACCCAGGACGACATGCAGATCCGCGTGTTCAACTACAACACGCTGGAGCGGGTTCACATGTTCGAGGCTCACTCCGACTACATCCGCTGCATTGTGGTCCATCCCACGCAGCCCTACATCCTCACCAGCAGCGGTACCACGCCGACGCGCTCTAGACGGGTTTGCATTTCTGGGCCCGTTCTTTCTTTTCTTTTGTTTCACCTGTTTCTGTGTTTTCAGACGACATGTTGATCAAGCTGTGGGACTGGGACAGGAAGTGGACGTGCAGTCAAGTGTTTGAGGGACACACTCACTACGTCATGCAGGTGGTCATCAACCCCAAGGACAACAACCAGTTCGCCAGCGCCTCTCTGGACCGGACCATCAAGGTACACACACACACACACACACACAACGGGCCGCGTTAGGGCCCACACAGCAGAGAGGGGGGGGGGGGGGGGGGGTGTCTTCTGCGAGGTGATCCAGCGATGCTCCTCGCCTCCCTGCTGCAGGTGTGGCAGCTGGGCTCCAGGACCCCAAACTTCACCCTGGAGGGCCACGAGAAGGGGGTGAACTGCGTGGACTACTACAGCGGGGGGGACAAGCCCTACCTCATATCGGGGGCAGACGACCGCCTGGTGAAGATCTGGGATTATCAGGTCTCTGTCGCGCCGTGCACACGTTGAACAAACATCGCTTACTGGATTACTTCTTTGTGCTCTCGCATAACGTAACAAATTCCGAGGTTTATTCTGATAAAATGTCTTTTCTTCTCATCTCCTGGGCTCCTTCCAAGTAACTGTCTTTTTTTAAATTATTCAATTCATCTCACTAAAAAAGTAATTGCGCAGTTTCAAGCATGATGTCATCACAAAATCATTCTTACGCGACATTGAATGAGCCCAGTATTATTTTTCACATATTTACTGTACTTGATGAAGAAGATTAATTGTGTCAGCAGAGAAAACCAAATGCATTTCTGCGATGTTTTGAAAATAACTAGATGCATTTGATATGTGAAGCTAAACTCCGGCGTGTTTTCACCCACCAGAACAAAACGTGCGTTCAGACCCTGGAGGGTCACGCCCAGAACGTGACCTGCGTCTGCTTCCACCCGGAGCTGCCCATCATCCTCACGGGCTCCGAAGACGGTAGGCGACCATTTTTAACCCCCTCGCCCCGCCGTCCCCCTCAGTTTGCCCACTGTTTGTTGTCTCCCCCTCACCCCCCCTCTTCCCCCAGGCACTGTGCGAGTGTGGCACTCCAACACCTACCGGCTGGAGAACACGCTCAACTACGGCATGGAGCGGGTGTGGTGCATAAGCGGCCAGCCGGGCTCCAACAGCGTGGCTTTGGGCTACGACGAAGGCAGCATCATCATCAAGGTGTTGTCTCCCTGGACGGTGTGATGCAGAGAGGTGTATCGTTCCTTGAGGAAAGGCCCAAAAAAACCGATTGAAGGTTGTGTTTGTGTTTCCCAGCTGGGGCGCGAGGAGCCGGCCATGTCCATGGACGCCAGTGGGAAGGTCATGTGGGCTCGCCACTCCGAGGTGCAGCAGGCCAACCTGAAGGCCATGGTGGAGGCCGAGGTCCGGGACGGGGAGAGGCTGCCGCTGGGCGTCAAGGACATGGGCAGCTGTGAGATCTTCCCCCAGACCATCCAACACAGCCCCAACGGGAGGTGAGACGAGGCCTTCCATCTGGTGTCAGACCACAGCCCACACGATGCGGGGGGGGGGGGGGGGGAGGGGATGCGGGGGGTGTGTCGTCCTAAAGTGAGATCTGTGTGTTTTGGTCGTAGATTCGTCGTGGTGTGTGGAGACGGAGAGTACATCATCTACACCGCCATGGCCCTGAGGAACAAGAGCTTCGGCTCGGCCCAAGAGTTCGTCTGGGCCCATGACTCCTCCCAGTAAGTCCTCCAGGCGGGAGCTCGGCATTATGGGAAATGTAGATGGAAGATAGATTGATTATTACCCGACCTCTACATTATGCTAAGCTAAGCTAACGTCTCCTTGTTTTAGTGAAATGGAACTTTCTACTTCCCAACATCTCCACGACTGTAACGTATTTGTAATAATGGCAATCGCTCCCCCCCCCCCCCTCATAACAAAGCGTGTCCTTGGTCTTTGTAGGTACGCCATACGGGAGGGCAGCAGCATGATCAAAGTCTTCAAGAACTTCAAAGAGAAGAAGGCTTTCAAACCGGACTTCGGGGCTGAAGGTGAGCTTCTTCTCCTGCGCCGCCATCGCGTCCTCGCGTGCGTCCTCGCGTGTGTCCTCGCGTGTGTCCTCGCGTGTGTCCTCGCGTGTGTCCTCGCGCGCGTCCAATGCTCTGCTGTCTCACAGGCATCTTCGGCGGCTTCCTGCTGGGCGTGAGGTCAAACAGCGGCCTGGCCTTCTACGACTGGGAGAGCTGCGATCTGATCCGCCGCATCGAGATCCAGCCCAAACACGTGCGTGCGCGCTCCTCTCGCTCGGCGCCGACCTCGTGGGATCGCTCTGACGCCGTCTGGTCTTCGTGTCCTTTTTTTTTTTTTTTAGATCTTCTGGTCGGACTCCGGGGAGCTGGTGTGCATCGGCACGGACGAGTCCTTCTTCGTGCTGCGCTACCTCGCGGACCGAGTGGCAGCGGCGCAGGAGTCCAAGGAGGAGACGACGGAGGACGGGATCGAGGGCGCCTTCGAGGTCGGTGGGGGGGGGGCGTGGAAAAGGGGCTTCATGAGAAGAGAAGTGAAGTTCTGACCTTATTTCCAATGATCACCTGTGTCTGTCTGGTGTTAATCCCGCCCACCAGGTGCTGGGGGAGGTCTCCGAGGTGGTGAAGACGGGGGCCTGGGTGGGCGACTGCTTCATCTACACCAGCTCCCTCAACAGACTCAACTACTACGTGGGAGGAGAGATCATCACCGTCGCTCACCTGGACAGGACCATGTATCTGCTGGGCTACATCCCCAAGGACGACCGCCTCTACCTGGGAGACAAGGAGCTGAACGTGGTCAGCTACGCGCTGCTGCTGTCCGTCCTCGAGTACCAGACGGCCGTCATGAGGCGGGACTTCGGCACCGCCGACAAGGTCCTGCCCACCATCCCCAAGGAGCAGAGGACCAGGGTGGCCAACTTCCTGGAGAAGCAGGTACGTCGGCCACGCTGGGTTTCCCCCCCTCCCCCTCCCCCCCCCCCCCCCGGTGCACTTGTTCACACGTGTGAGCGCTGCGTGGTGTCTCCGTGTGTCCCGCGCAGGGCTTCAGGCAGCAGGCCCTGGCCGTGTCCACCGACCCGGAGCACCAGTTCGAGCTGGCCCTGCATCTGGGGGAGCTGGAGGTGGCGCAGCAGCTGGCCTCGGAGGCGCAGGTGAGCGAGTCGGCCGAACCTGCGACCCCCCCCCCCCCCTCCCCCCCGGGGAACGTGGCGCCGCGCTTCGTCTCAGGAAGATGGTTATGGTTTAGCACTGATTTCTTTCGTGGTTTTATTTTTGCTTTGCATTGTGGGAAAGTGGAATTCAGAGGCAACAAAGGATCGTAATGTTTTCTGATTTCTCAGTCAGAGCAGAGAACACACAGGTGGAATTTATGGAATATATTACACGCTTTGTTGAGTACAGTCCAAACCAGTGAGCCCCCTCCCACGACTAAAGCTGCTGTCACATGGTCTCATTCATCCTTCAGGAGATCATGAATGTTTGCACTCAAACAGACATCGTCAACCTCTTGGGTAGCGTGAGAGAGATAGTCGGCGGGTGACGTGTTCCGGACCAACTTAATGAAGAGGAACGGGTTGCTCTCGCTCATTCAGTGCCAGGCGTTAGTCACAGCCCTGACCGCCCCCCCCCCCCCCCCCCGTGATAATCCTCTGTCCTCCTGTCTCCAGTCAGAGCACAAATGGAAGCAGCTGGCCGAGCTCGCCACTGCAAAGTGCCAGTTCGGCTTGGCCCAGGAGTGCCTGCACCACGCTCAGGATTATGGGGGATTACTGCTGTTGGCGACGGCCTCGGGCAACGCCACCATGGTGGGAAAGTTGGCCGAGGGGGCGGAGAGGGACGGGAAGACCAACGTGGCCTTCCTCACCTACTTCCTGCAGGGAAGGTGAGTGCAGCGAGGGGGGGGGGGGGGGTTTGCATTTCAGTGTCAACTCGCTTCTGCTCTCCGAGTTCGTTTTGGTCACTGATTTCCGCGTTCGCCTCAGACTGGACAAATGTCTGGACCTTCTCATCGAAACCGGCCGGTTGCCAGAAGCTGCATTCCTGGCGAGGACATACCTGCCCAGCCACACGTCGAGGTAAAGCGGTTCCCGTGTCGATGTTCTAGTCCAACGGGGACCTGCAGGGACTCCTGTTACAGTTTGCCTGCATTTGAAACCGAGCTTCATCCGCCGCCCTTCCTCCAGAGTGGTGAAGCTGTGGAAGGACAGTCTGTCCAAGGTCAACCGCAGGGCAGCAGATGCTCTGGCCGACCCGTCCCAGTACAGCAACCTGTTCCCGGGCCTCCAGCAGGCCCTGCAGGCTGAAGGTTACCTGAAGGAGACTCACGTCGGGGTCAGGCCTGCTGCAGAATACCCGCTCGTCGTGGTGAGTGCAAGGAGCTGTGCTCTATGACAACTAATTCTAATTCATATGAACCTTTTGGTTTTTTTCGTGATTTTTTTAAATTTGTATTCTTCAGCCAAACGAGGAGCGTAATGTTCTGGAGGAATCTGCAGGTTTTGAGTCCAAAGGAGAGATGGCCGAGCCGAAGGTACCGGCTCCTCGACATCATTCGTCGCACAAAGATGTCACTCCTGACAAAAAAAGTGACCGTTCATATTTCTATCATTTTTTTTAAAAAGGGCACGGAAGAAACGACGGAGACGGCGCCCGAGGACGGCGGTTCGGATCCCACCGCGGAGCCGGAGCGGCTTCGATCCAGTCCGGTGGAAGACGCCCCGCCGTCGGTTGAGACGGCGGCAGAGGAAACGCCGGGCGAAACCATGGCAACCGGGAACGGCCGGACCTCCCCGGCGCCGGAGCCGCTCATCTCCTTCGAAAGCGAAGACGGCCCGCCGCGGGACGAGGCGTCTCCAGAGGAACAAACCACAGCGCTCCCAGTGGAGCCTGCGGGGGCTCTGCAGGCGGAGGTTGGTTCCAGCAAAGAGGGGTCCCTGGAGGAGGAGGAGGAGGGTCCAGAGGGACCTGCAGAGGACCTCGAGGCTGAGATCAATGAAGAGGTGAAGGTCTTTTTTAATCCTATGGCAAAAATATTGCCATGACTACGGAGTAAAATGTTGCCCTTTGGTTCTTCTCACCTGTAGATCCTCGATCTGGACGATTTTGACCTGGAAGATATTGACACCACAGATGTTAACCTGGATGACGACTTCTTGAGTGAATAGGACAGAGGACCGCACTTTTTTTTTTTTTTTTTTCAGGGACCAAAGAACTCCAAAGGCATTCCTCAGATGACAATAAATCCATTAATTCACAGGCGTTTGATGTCAGACTAAATTACTGCATTCATTAACCATTGGCTCAAGTGCTCAAGCTGCATTTAAACTCTAAAGATGTGTGTTGGGAACCAGTTAAATAGCCTTCTGTCAGTTGTTGGGGACCTTTTCTTTTTTTTAACACTACAGATTTGCTATTGAAACAAGACGACAGCTTGTGTTTCCCTAATTTAAGTATTGCTTAAAAATATGAACCCATATCAAAGGGGAGGGGGGGGGGTCCTCACCGCTAAGTGACTGTTCTTCAGCATGAAGTCAAACTCCTTTTCTTCCTTCCTCCTTCAGTGCTATTGAAGCTTTTGAGATATGAATTTTTTTTTTCTTCTTGACATTCCTGATACAAAGCTGCTTGTAACTTGACTTTTATGAAAGATGTTTGGGTGCTTGGTTAAAAACTTATATGGAAACCAGTGTTTGTTATAAGTGCCTTACATGTCTTTGATCAAGTGTGTCGATGGTTCTTTGTAGTCCGATTTTTGAAAATAAATTAAAAAGCTTCAATCAATTTACTCCATCACAAGTACAAAGTTATTTATTTGGACTCAAATGACGATTCAGACAACACGTGAATAACTTCTTGGATGTGAAGTGAGGAGCAGAACGTAGGATTATGAAACACCAGAGGCAATAAATGCTCATCCTTTGGGTGAATTTGTATATTTGGGGGATGGGGGGGTCATTCAGCACGGCTCTTAGCAGCTGGCTCCTCGTACGCCTGCAGGGCCAGCTCGATGTACCCCGACCTCTGAGACTCCTTCTGGGCGTAGATCTGCAAAGGACACGAGGAGAAAAGGTCACCCGATCAATCAGAAACAAAAATAGTAAAACCACAGCATTCATTACTTTAGTGGAAGACTAAAAAAAACACAACTACGTGCTTTTATGCTCAAGCATGACTAACAGAGGCATGAGCGTGTCTCCTTCAGTCATTGTCACCCCCCCCCCTCCCTCACTGGTTCCAGGCCCAGGCCCAGGGGCTAATGAGACCTGATGTGTCCTGGCCTTGGCTTCGCTGGAGACAAACCCGGCCTTCACTTCACCCCCCCGAGTAGCTGTGGTGCAGCGGAATAGACGGCGAACGCGCCTGTAAGCCGGGACGTCAGCGGATATTAATCGCTCAGAGTTTGAGATGTTCACCTTCAGCAGGTCGGCGCCGGCGGCCTGCTGGCCGGCGGCTTCCTGGGCCGACTCGCTGTGGGGGTGCAGCATGTGGAACAGAGACACGAGGTCAACGGCGTCCTGCAGCCTGGAGGCGCACAGACACACACACACACATTAAGGGCCTGGGAATCTTCAGTGAGTTCATCTAGCAGCACATATTCCAGCCTTACAGCTTCTCATACCTGTATTAATCATGCATGTCTCTCTCTCTCTCTCTCTCTCTCTCACACACACACACACACACACACACACACACACACTCACAGCTCTCTCTTCAGCATGTCCACTATGAGCCCGTCGGCCCTGCGGGCGTTGAGCAGGTACCAGGCCATGCCACCAAAGTGCCTGGTGGAGCGCAGCAGCTCATATTTGCCGTGCTTGTCCAGGTCCTCGTAGGTGGCTGCGTGTACCTGGACACACACAAGGACACACAGAAGGGACGGGATCCGGACTTTAACAAAGAAAATGTATAGCACCGACTGGGCTGGCGTGTCGAGCTACATTGCGGTCTACGATCAACGCATCGTACCCTGATGTAGTCGGAGGAGTCGGGCTCAAATTGGACCAGGCACAGGTCCAACACGTCCTCGTGGCGGTCCTGAGAAAACGCCATCTTAAAATAGAAGGGAAAATGTAAGCACATCACACGCTTATCTCCCACGAGGCACTGCACAGAGCAAATGCAGGAGCTGCCGTCTCCTACCTTGAGGTTCTCCTCCTTGAAGACGAGCGGCGCTGAGAGCTTGCGTCCCACCTTGGGGAAGTACACCTGGACCAGCCGGTCCCTCTCCTCCCAGGTTGCCTTCCTGAGGATCCCGTTGGGTTCCCGTACCACAATGAACCTCTCCTGAGGGGAGCACGCAGAGCATGAACAACCTCCTCGTCCACCAGAGGCCATCAACAGTTCAACACGCGCCCGCCTACCCTGTGCGGGATGTCGTAGGTGATGTCTGTGAAGGCGTATTTGGCGGTGTCCATGCCGTCCAGGATCTTCTCCTCCGACAGCACGTCGTCGATGGGCTTCCTCTCCGGCAGGACGGGGGGCATCTGCAGCAGCTTCCTGGCCTGCTCCGTGGCCAACGTGACCGCCTGCAAACACGCGCGGTCAGAGGAGAGTGAGGTGCGTGCCCGGGGGTGGCGATGGAGAGCTCCTCACGGTGCGTTTAAGAGATGGGGAACCTGCGCCAGCTGCTCATCAGTCATGAGTTTGTAGGTGGGCGGCTTCAGCTCCTCTTTAACGGGTCGGAACACTTTCTGCAGGTCCAGGCCCGTTATCCTGCCGAGGACGTCCTGCACAGCGGGATCGGTGAACTGGGGCTTTGCGTCGTCTGAACAGGGGCCGGAGAAAAAGAATCACACAAGCTGCTACAGCACTCAGAAGTTACTTCACCTCGGCTCACACCGATGGCTGCTAGAACCACAAGACGCACGAGGTAGATTTGAAGGAGACCCGAGTAAATGTTAATTCATTGTAAACATAGCAGACCAAATTGAGCCACACTTGACTTTGGGAGAGGCCTTTATATCGAGTCCTGAAGACCCATGCAAACTAATGCAGCCATCTTCCTCGGGTGAAACGAGCATGCTAACGTTAGCACCTGGTCCGCTAACGTTCGATTTCTATTACAAAGCGCTTCGTCTTTAAACTAAAACAATGCCGAATCAACGCACATCCCGTAATAACCCGTCACGCGCATTCAACACTCTTCTACTGTGCGTGTATCTCATCAAATAAGTAAAGCCATTTGAAAAGCGGGAGATCTGTGGGGCGAGTTCGACACCCGCACCGTTAGCACGGAGGCTAACGGAACAAGGTCAGCGTCACGACGGCGCAAATAGCGCGACCACGGCGCCGGGCGTCGCGTGATAAAAGGGCCCACCTCCTCTGTCCCGCGTGCCGCTGCACAGCGACCTGGCGCCGCACCTCACCGACACCCGCCCGCCCCTCGGTGCGTGTTTCACCCGCGAGTAGCTCCGCATCAAGCGCCGCGCCGCACCGAGCGCCGCCATGTTTGTTGTGACTTCATCGGGGGGGGGGGGGGGCGACATGACCTTTGACCTTTCAGTCAACCCGCTCCGCCCCGCCCCCTCCGCACCGGTGGGACACGTGTGTGGTTTGTTTACGTGTGCACGCGTTGTCATTCCATTTGTTTGTTTGGCTTTCCGGCGAAATGCAACGACGTAAAACAGTAATAAAACAGACAACAACATTAATAAGTGAAAAATATTTTTTTTAAATGCTCATTATAATTTGATTAATTATTGAAATTATTATTAATTATTATTAAAAGATTATGCGACTGATTTGGCGGATTTTGCTCGTTTAAAAGCAGTTAGATAAAACACTTTGAGGTGCTATTTTTTATCACCAGATGGCGCCATGCTTCCAAATATCCTGAAAACAAGACGATCCCACGCAAAACCCTTTTACTCAGTCTGCCACGATTCTCATCTGTACACATCGTGTTTATGTAACAGTCCCACGGTTTCTTTTGTCTACCTCCTCCGTGACTCCACGGTGTGAAGCCCCCCCCCCCCCTCGCCTCGCTTAACGTGTCCTTACAGCTTGTTCTTGATATGGTTTAAAATCTGTCTGCACGATAACGAGTCAAGTTTTTCAACTGCGTGGAGAAAACGTGAAGAGGATTTCTGTTCTGGAAAGAACCGGAGCATCAGGACTGTGACGGACGTTTAATGTTCTATTAAAAAAAAAAAACATACATTACATTTATTCAAAAATAAAACTGAGATAAGTGGTTTAGTGCTATAGACACAAACTCACTCAGAATGCCATTGTTCTTATAATAAATGTCAGTGTCAGATGATTTAACAGAATCGACAAATACATTATTATTTTTTGGATAAAATGCATTCATATTTTTTATTATTGATTATGAAAGGGAAGAAGGGGGTATCAAATATTGAAACTATTATTAACAAGATACATTATGCAACATGCACACAGACAAAAACACTGTTTTGTATTATTATTACTATTATGTGGACTGCATTGGAGGTGTTTGTCTGCTCGGGTTCAGCGTGAAAAGTGACCCCGAGTTTGACAAGTCAAACAGATAAAAACGTCCCCGTCGTGAAGTGCAAACAGTCCCTGAGCTGCAGCGATACGGAGCAGCTCTCCAAGCCCCGGCGAGTAACCAGTCAATCGTCGCCCACCGACGCGCTGATGTCCGTCAACAGGGGCAGCTGTCCAGATATGAGCAGAGGACCAGTGCCCCCCCCCCCCCCCCCCCCACCCACACACACAGGAAGTGTTTCAGATTGAGTTGCAACCAGCAGGCCGGGTACACGTCTCTCAGACTGTGGATTCCAACCTGTTTTCATTCGATGTTTATTTGTTTTG
The DNA here is from genome assembly GCF_949316345.1 of Pungitius pungitius. Lineage (NCBI taxonomy): Eukaryota > Metazoa > Chordata > Actinopteri > Perciformes > Gasterosteidae > Pungitius > Pungitius pungitius. The sequence continues at coordinate 2,260,345 of NC_084902.1, forward strand.
TTTCGCCATCACTTCAACGAGTGGAATTGGTGGAATTGAATTGTTTAGATGGAGCGCACACAAAAACCACAACGTGTGCAGCAATCCTGTTGGAGAACAACTTGCAAAACCCCCGTGCAGACTAGAAAACCCTCTTCTGGTGGAATTCAATACTTTTCGGTGGTAGCGGCCATCAGACTCTGATCAACAGATCCCAGAGGGAGGGGGCTTTTGATGTGGCCTTGCATGTTCTGGTAGTTTAAGGGTAGTTCTGCTGATATTTGTATTTATGTTATAGACTATTGTCAGTTATTAAATTATATTAGATGCATTATAATGTGTTTCAGTTAAGTTAATAGAGTGGGTTTAACAATGACAATCACTGGATCCAATGATCAGAAGTGTGTGTGTGTGCTGTAGGATCCCCCCCCCCCCCCCCCCCCCACTAATCTGCAGTAGGATTTAGATATTAGGCGGACAGATGGAGGTGTGGCTCAGGCGGTAATGAGGTGAGCAGTGGCAGCGGGTCCGGAGGCCCAGACGTGTGGATTGAGCCGTAAGAGCCCCCCCCCCCCCCCCCCCCGACGCGGGCCAGATGCACACAGCTGTCCCCCCGCTTTACAGGAAGTGAGCCCGCTGCACCCCGACACCAATAGAGGGAGAGAAGAAGAATCGCCGCGGTGGAGGTTCGTTTCTCATCCATCTTTGTGTCTTTCTGATGGTCTATTTTAACACATATACACTCAACTATATATAGAGGTGTATGTGTGTGTGTTTGCTTGCGGGGGGGGGGGGGGGGGGCGTGAACCTTCGGGCTCCTCTAAGTGATCTCAAAGTGCCACTTAGCTTCGGCTCCCAGGTATGAAATGTGAAATGCTGGCTGCCGAATTGGAATTTCCGTTCACCTCCTGAACCGAGATCGAGTCGACCCTGAAACAGACGGCGTGCACACACACACGCACACAGACACACACGCACGCACACACACACACACACACACACACACACACGCACACACAGACACTGCAAGAAAAAAGAGAAGAAAAGAAAACTCAACTCAATTAATTCAAATGTATTTGTTCTAGATTCCAAAGGTACACAAAGAATTGTATCATATTTGAACAAATGTGAAAAACAAAATTATTTTCAAAACTGAAGAATTTGTGACACTCGAAATCGATCCGAAGTAATAAATTCCACTTAAAAAGCTCAAGACCAAACTTTGTTTTTGGTGATTTCAATTTGCTGCACTGCGTTTCAGAGGGAAATTTCTTATTTCTAATATTCACCAATAAACCTTTTAGAAGGATTTCTTTATCTGCAATATTGCTTTTACATTAACATATGCATCATTTGAATGAAATAAAATATAAAGTAAATAAGAGGGAATTAAACCTGGAAGTAAGTGCATAGAAATATGTATTTTCTATGGATGCAACTTTTACTGAGTGGACAAGAAGCTCCACGCCGCCGTTTGAGGGTAAAAGCGTGTGTCAGCGTGACGGCGAGCAGCAGGAAGCCGGGGGGGGGGGAAACCTGAGTGCAGAAGAGGGACTGGATGTGTGTGTGTGTGTGTGTGTGGGTGTGTGTGGGGTGGGGGGGGGGGGTGTCTGGGACATCATGGAAAGGGGTGAGCCACAGGCCCGGTGGTGGTACCCGGGACACGCACCCATTGAGCTTTCTGTGCACGGGTTCAGAGCCGGGTGAAACGGAAAGGTGTGTGTGTGTGTGTGCGTGTGTGTGTGTGTGTGTGTGGTGAGCCAGAGAGGATGTCTATTCTGAAAACAACTGGAGCATCAGGACAGACACGATGGAAGAAATAACGTTCCATTCCTGATGTGACTCATGAAGAAGAGTTACGGCCTTGCAAAATCTCTCGTTTACTTCCCACATGTTTTTTTAGCTTTTACTTTAACGTTTAACTATGTTTCGCTGGCTCTGAAGATCTGTTCATGAATAAAATATTGTATTATTGTAATTTTTTTATATTACCACAAACACATGTCTGTATTATCGCATCCTTTAGGTAAAAACTCCATAGGATCCTACTCAAAATCACTCCAATTAAAACTACTTAAATAAAATGTTTAAAAGTGTGGTTTTCTTGTAAAAAGTATATCAATTAAATATCTAGTGACCTCCAAACTTTTCTGCCAGCCTTAATTTGTAGCTCAGTGGACTTGAATAAAGGACAAATGTCTTATATTTTAAATGACTTCTCTTTAACGTGTTTTGTGATCCTGAATCCAAACTACAATAAGATTAACTGGCCCACACTGTCTGATGCAGCCTGTGGAAGAATTTGAAGATTGTTGAACTGCGTGTGTGTGTGTGTGTGTGTGTGTGTGTGTGTGTGTGTGCGTGTGCGTGTGTGCGTGTGCGTGTGTGTGTGTGTGTGAGATGTTGTGGCTTGGGAGTGGGCACTCAAGGCCAGTCTCCTTCTCCCCCCCCTCCTTCTGGTCTTTGAAGAGGAGGGAGGGTGGGAGAGAAGGGCACATAGAAGGCCAGAGGAGACTCTGCGATAGGAGGAGTGAGGGGGAGAAAGAGGGGAGGAGAGGAGGGGAGAGAGGGAGGGAAGGAGGGAAGGGGGCAGAGGGCGCAGTGACATTACCTCCAACGGCCTCCACGACCTTCCTTTCATAATTTAATAATGGAAGGAGAAAGTGTGTAAAAGACGTGATTCATGTTAGTTCATGTCGGCCTGCATTGGATTATTGGACCAACGTTTTACTTTAAGCTACAAAGCTTCTTTTAACATGTAAAAACAGCGCGACCCCTTTTC
>NC_084902.1:2268397-2270897 GCF_949316345.1 Pungitius pungitius
ACACTGAAGTCGGTGAGAGAGAGTCCGGACCTGAAAGCCTATATCCCCCCGCACACTGGACAAGGGAAGGGGGGAGGAGGGGGGGGAGGAGGGAGGGGGGGGGGGGGGGGGGGTGGGTGCCGGGTTTGCAGCACATTACCGTTTATTGAATTAATTACGATAAGGATCATAACTTTAAACGCGGGGCGAGGCGCGGGGCGTTTTTCTTCTTCTTCTTCTCTCTTCTTTTTGTGTGTGTGTGGGGGGGGGGGGGGGGGTTCGATCGCTCGGAGCAGTTTCTCCCCCCCGAACGGCGGTGAGGGGTTATTGGATCTGTCAGGTCTGAACTCTGTGGCATCGTAACCAGCTCCATAAGTTGAGCTGAGGTTGGGCACAGTTCGCCGCGCTGATCCCCCCCCCCCCCCCCCTCCCCCCCCCCATGCCTGCAACACGGGGAAATTTGTACCACGTACGGAACAAATAACAAGAGAGAGCGAGAGAGAGAGGATTTGTTTTGATGGCGCCTCACTCTGAAAGGCCCCCCCGAGGGTCACGCGGGGTCATCCCGGGGTCTGGTGCCGTATACAGTTCCACTGGGCGCAATGAAGCGTGTCATTATAATACGACGCAGCTCGGATGTTGCAAAGGTAACTTTTCAACTTTTTTTTTGGTTCCTGCTCACTCATCCGAAAGGCGCTTGTTTTTATTGCGTTTCATTCCTCCGTGGGGGTCCGCGCGTCGCCATGGAACCCCGGGAAAGGTGGTCAATTGTGGGACATTTCGGGGGGGGGACGAGACCACACCATCGCAGTCAACAGAACGATTCTTTTTGGTTTGTCTGATAAGGGGCAACATGAATCATATAGTAGCCTCTATCCAGTGAACTCCTGGCTGGGGAGAAAAAACCTATTTATCAATAAGCCCCCCCCCCCTTCCACTCGATGACATGAAAACATCCTCCCGGGATCCGGCCTCATTTGCCTCTTTATTCATTGTGGGTCTTTTTGCATCCGCTCCAACGCTCTGCCTCGTCTCCACAGCCCCCCCCCCCCCCCCCTAGGCCCCTTCTCTTCACGACACGCGAGGTGTGTTTCTGGTGTGTCGGTGCAGCCCGGGCGGTGTGCAGCGGCGTGTGTGTCTTGCCCGCAGCTAAATATGTGCAGATGTATCCTAATATTTGCACTGTAGGAGGAAGAGGGGGAAAAAAGAAGAAAGCGTCTTTGAGGGACAATAACCTGCAGCTGAGTCAGCGTGACGCCCCGCCACGCGAGCGCCTTTCATATGAGCCACCCAACGACGTGTCTCCACGCTCCTCTCATGACACCATCAGCTTGAATCTCTCTTCCACACACACACACACACACACACACACACACACACACACATTCAGGCTGTAATCTGTAGTCTGTAATGAGGGTATTTGGTATTTACGTGCATACATCTGACTGCATGCAGACCTGCTCCTATTTCTTGATGAACCGAGTAACAAGTGTGTTGTGTGTGTGTGAGGGGGAGGTGGGGGGGGGGGGGGGGGGGGGGGACCAGTGGGGAGATGAGATGCAATCACAGGCTTGTACAGCTGGGTCTTGTTTGGCCGGTCGACACTGTCAAAGGGAGGGTGGAAAACTAATTCCCAATCAAAATACATCAGCATCAAAGCGACGGAGGCTGCCAGTTGACGCAGAGCCCCCCCCCCCCCCCCCCCCCCGGGCGAATATTATCGATCAAATACCATCACCTCCGTCAATCCAAAAGAGGCAAGATTCCATCATTTGTCGTCACGGCGATAGCAGACTTTGCAGATTTGCTTTGGAAAAAAAAAAGGCAGCAGATTGTGGAACAGCGGCAGCAAGTGAACGCCACTTTTTAAAGTTTTTTTTTTTTTAATATTGGTCAGTGAGCCGAGGGGGCGATTTCCACTGCGGGGCCTGAGATTAATACCTGCAGATGTAAAAAACATGCTCCAGAGGCCACAAACAACCACGGAGAAACGCACAAACTACTGCGGAGATACTTAAGCACCGCCAAAGAGAAGAGAAAACACTTTCAACGAGTTTAAATTGAAGATACAAAGTGAAGCGAAAAGTGACATTTTTTTTCCCCATCCTGGTCAGATCCAAGTTGCGCGTGCACTAAAAATGTCGACACGTGTTGTCATCAACGCTGTGGAATGAGTTTGTGCACTGTAACACCTTGACGCGAATGCACATCAGAGAGTATCAAATAACAAATAGCCCTACGTTTCTTCTTAATAGCAGCAGCGGAGTGTGGAGCTGGTGGAACTGTAAAAAAACTACTGCAATCCGATGTATTGTTAAAGCAGATGTCTGTCTGCTTGGTTCACAGTAAGTCGCTGTATTCTTCCGATAGAGATACATGGGTACATGAGCGGGTTGTTCAGTAGCTTAATGGGGGTAATTGCTGACGGAAATGTGCCGCACCTCCAACAACAACAAAAAAAGAAAAACAGCGCTTAACGGTGGATTGTAGACGGATTGAGCGAAGTGGAGCTGAACGTTTG
>NC_084902.1:2275897-2403397 GCF_949316345.1 Pungitius pungitius
TCCCTCTGCTGTCAATCTGGCGACGCTTCCTGCAGCCGGACAGATGCCGTCCCTTTTAACAAGTGGTTTGTCCTTTGATAGATCATCGAATGGACTCAATAACGTGAAGTTGTTGATAGAGACACCGATGAGTGTTCAAGTCCAAGTTTACACCCACAACCTTTAAGTCCCAGCACATCTGGGGAGTTGGGAGGGCCCAGAGGTGTGTGTGTGTGTGTGTGTGTGTGTGTGTGTTTTGAGATATAAGTGTATCACACACACCTAGTGTTTCCCTTGGCCTCTGACAGAGAGAGAAGAGGAGGGCAGTGGAGAGCCATGCCCTGCAGTGTTTAGATAACAGGCCCAGTGTGTGTGTGTGTGTGTGTGTGTGTGTGTGTGTTGGGATGGAAGCAGCATGTGGATTCTCTTCCCACCAGCTAAATGATTTTCATTCTTTCAGCGTGTGAATTGAGGCGAGATATCATCGCGCATGCCACTCAGTGCCCGGGGATGCCGCGCGGGAGCCGGCGTGCCGCTTTGGATTTTCTCACAATCTGACGAGTGTTTCACGCATTTCACTCCCCTAATTGGTGCAACGCCGTGTTGTTCTTTGCCTTGTCTCTTGTTTATTGTTCGTCCCGCGTAAACACGCGGCGACGTCATCGACGCTCGGATGCACACGCGCCCCCCCTGTGCTTTTCGCCGCAACCTGCCGGGATGATTGCCAGGCGGGAGAAAGGGAAGGAAGTGAGGCTGACAGGACTCTCAGGTGGTGTTAACTGCTTCATGACAGGCGGGGGGGCCGCGCCCTCACTGATGATCACTTAACTCTTCCCCTGACCAGACTTTAGGTAACTACTTTATCTTCTTTTACTGAATTTCTTCCAGATACAATATTTCTTTAATAGCTTTTTTGTGTTTTTTGACCCTTCAGCCGTTGAGTCCCTTTCTTTGTTTCACCCTCACTTTTTTCCCTACCCCCTTCCCTCCCCTCCTGCCCTCCACCTCTCTTTCTCCTCTGTTGAGTACTATCTTGCATCTGGTTCCTTCTGTCTTCTCCTGTTTCTCTAGAGTGTTTCTGCTGATCCCTGACTTTCCCTCGCAGTTCCCCAGGGGTGTGAGTCTGTGTGTGCATGCAAAGCCAGGTGTCTGCTCTTTGGGCTGTGTCTGTCAATGGTGTCGGGGCTAAGGGTGTGTTGGGGGTGTGTGGAGGAGCTGTGAGTGTGTGTGTGTGTGTGTGTGTGCGCGTGTGTGTATTGGTGAGTGGGAGCTGCCGGGGCACTGTGACCAGGAGCGTCTGGGAGGAATTCCCTGCATTCCCAGGGATCTGCCTGGGATAAAAGCTCCACAGCAGTGCCATGCACCTGGCTGAGAGAAGGAGATATATACAGGCAGAGCGCACACACACACACACACACACACACACACACACAACCACAAGCATCATCTCTGCACCAATTAACCTGAAATGTAAAACTACACCATCAAGCACAAAGGTCAAATCAGAAAAGTTGAACCCTGAGGACCACCCCTTCTCTCCTTTCACGGCGCACTAAAAACAGACACATCGTGTTTCTTCTCCACCCAAAGAAACAAAACAGCGGATGCAAAACTTTCGAGATTCAACCCCTCGATGCGGTTTCAGCGGGATCTCCGTCATGCCTCCGTCAGTCGAGCTGTTTACACAAAGAGCCGGTTGCCACGTTGAGCGAGAGTGCGCCGGTGAAGGTGTTTGTGTGATCAGAGGCCCCCTTCGACAGGCCGTCATCTGTCAGCGGTGGTCGTCAGGAGCTCCAAGAATAACAAGCGGGGGGCCCGACGTGAGGAGGGGGGAGCGCCTCGCGAGGAGAAACCCGGGGAAAACACCCGGGGTCCGCGGGGCGACAACCCCATGAGTACACGCAGTACAGTGGTGCTGAAACACAAAGGGATGAAGGAAACAAGGGGCTTCCGTCAATGTGATCTCGTGTTTTGGGCCCAGTTTTGTGAACACGTAACTTGAAATGAGTGAGTGGCGTCTGACCCCCCCCCCCTCCTCTGGATGAGCTTCCAGGGATGTTGGTTGTCACTCTGGTTGTGTCTTTTACAGACGACAATAATATGAAGCTACAGCTAGGAGGCGGTTAGCTTAGCATAAAGAGTGGAAGCAGCGAGCCAACAGCTACACTTTGTCCTTCATGCATTTATTTTTCTTTACTTTAGGAACTAAACTAATTACATATGACATGTGTTGTAGCGTCACTTTTGTTTTACATGTAAACACCGGAGGCCTTTTACATTACATTACATGTCATTTAGGTGACGCTTTTATCCAAAGCGACGTACAACAAGTGCATTTTTTGGCCTTTTTGGCATTTTTAGGCCTTCTTTGTGCTAAGCTAAGTGGCTAGCTATGAGAGTGGTATCGACAAAGCAAAATTATATTTCTGGTATTTCCCGGAAAATAGTTAAAACCATAAGAAACACGTTCGAAGATCCTGCTCATTATTTAAAATGAGTTTGTTTCTTTTTTTATCGAACTCTTTTGTTTCATTTGAAGAGACTCCGTTCCATAACTCGGATGCAGTTTCATTTTTTTACTCCAACTGATTTTAGTACAATGCGTTAACGTAATAACAATAATGTGAGTTACTGGATACTGGCTTCGTCCTTCGGTTTGCTCTCCACAGCTGACTCCGCTTTCAGCCCATCTCTTTGATACGGAGCAAGTGTTTACTTGTACTTCACTCCCCTCTTGCTCTTTTGTTATTCCTCCCTTCGGTCTCCTCATCCCTCCCTCTCGTCCGCGTGTGAGTGTACATGCAGGTGTGTTTTTGTATGTACGTGTGTGTGTGTGTGTGTGTGTGTGTGTGTGTGTGTGTCTGCTGGAATGTTGACCCACACGGGAAGAAGGTGAGGGACTTCCCAGACATCAAAGCGCAGGTAGCTGACAGGCAGAAGAGGGGCCGATAAGTCCAGTCGGATGACAATAGACTCCCAGCGCACACCTGGGCTGTATGGAGAGGCAGCGACGTGGAGAGAACTGCACACACACACACGCACACACACACACACACACACACACGTGGCACACTTGCAGCTCAACGCGTTCTCATTGGTTTCCCTCTCTAGTATTTCTCCAGACGCACACATCCTCTCAGAGCGCCTCGGAGCACTCAGCTCGGTTACCATGCGTGTCTCCACGAGATTCACGCGCTTCCCCCCCTCAGCCTCCACCCGCAATGCACCCAGAGAGCACCCCTCCCCCCCCCCCCCCGATCCACACCCACCGACCTCTGCACCCACAGGTGTCAGGGTCTTTGTCCTTGGACATGTGTGAGCAGCCCGATGTTGTGACGAGCCCTCAAACCCCATCAGACGCCCCGGCCTCTCCTCTCAGGTGCAGTGGGGTCCCAGGTAAGGGAGAGGTTGGGGGAGGGGGGGGGGGGGGGGCATGAAGATTAAGCATAACTTCACACCTCACGAGTCAAAGCATATATTCTCTTTGTTCCGCTCCATTTAAGACCTGACTCCCGGGGGGGGGGGGGACCAAAGAGATAAAGCTAGCGGCTAGCTGGTGGAGTGCTTTAAAGCTGAAGAACTATATAGCAAATATATCAATAACATAAAACTATAAAACTATCAACTATCTGGAGATTATAATGACATTTAGCCGGCAGTAGGTGCACTCTGGCCACTTCAATCGAATAAAAAGTCCCCCCTTTTACAACATTATCAGGGTCATGTGCCTTAATTTTACTTACTTCTTTTCACAGTTGTTGATGATAGTGTTAGAGGACAATTCTTCACAACACTCATCACATGGAAATATTTGACTGGTTTACATTTTAATCAATACGTGCAGCTTAAAGTATTAAAGTAAAACACTTTTATTCAAAGACATATCTGTGAAAAACTTCTTACAGGAAGTAATGGCAATGGCATGTTACACATATAGAAAGACACTTATTCCTGATGAAATATATGAATACTTTAAACCGAATAAGGGACTCGTCTCATGAACCAGCGCTTTGCACGTGCAGAACCCTCATTGTTTAGATTCTTCAGACTTGGTGAAGCTGAGAAGCTTGTGTTCTGTTCTGGGTAGAGAAGCAGGTTTTTTTTTTTTTCTTCTTTCTGATAACTAGTCCAAGGCCTCGGGAGGGAGGAAGAGAGGCCGATAACGCCCCGAGAGCGGAGAGAGACACTGGGATCAACGGCGACCTCCAGCTTCGCACCCTATCGTTTGTGCCGGTTGTGGCTTTGAAGCGGCGAAGAGTTCTGGGAAAGACGGGAAAAAAAGGCATCGCTTGGACCTGCTTCGCAAGGTCGCCGATTAGGTGAAATGTATCTGTGTGGGGGGGGCGGGGGGGGGTTTCCCCCGATGCACGGGGCGAGACATAGTGAGAGACGCAGCACGCCGCATGTTCAACGCGTGTTCAAATGCGTAGCGTGTTTACTCAAGGATGACGCGGCCCCCGTTATCATCACAACCACGAAACAGAGGAGGGGGGTGTGGGTGGGTTGGGGGGGGTGGGGGAGGACGCACGCGAGAGGGGAGAGGAGGGGTCCAATCAGAGTCACTCCTTGCTCTCACTTCCTGTTTTTTGCCTGCCAGGATGTCCCGTCACCTCGGCGACCCGGTGGCACACGCAGCCTCTCGGTGCCCCCCCCCCCCCCCCCTCCTCCTCCTCCTCCTCCTTCAAAGGAGACGGCTTGCCTCAGGAAATTAGTTTAAGGTCTCTGAGAGGGAATCGGTCCATTTCCTAATGGGCACTCATTAGAACAATGGCCGACTGCCAGGTCGGGCATCGGCTGCAGCGTGACGTGTTTCCCCCCCCCACCCCCCCTCGTGCGTTGATCGGGTTTGGTTCTCTGCCGTGTCTCTTTTTTTTAAGTTCCTAATTAGCGCTTCATTAGATCCAAAGCACTGAGATTGTGTTCGACGTGTGAAACCATAAAAAACTGACATTTACTGACCCAGTTGGAAAGTCAAAACCCGAAGAAACCCTTTGTACCTCCACATCTGAAGGGTGGGTGACGGCTTGATGGCGTTGAACAATGAGTTGGCGCCAAATCCAAACCGGATGATCACCCAGAGATCACTTTGGTTTTTCGTCCATCAATATGTTGGCATTGGACACATTGGTGTAGATTGAGGGAGCAGTGAGGGGGGGGGGGTTCTCCGTCGGGTCGTCCCAAAGGTCGCGGCCCCTTCGAAAAACCTCGGGGAGACGTCGAGGCACACGTTTCCACCTCACACCCCCTCCTCCGTTCCGTTTTCTCCCTTTCATTCATAATGGGGTTAACAACATCTGTCACCACCTCGCCCCCCATGTGTTTATTATGAGTGGGCTCTTTCCTGTGTCAGGTAAAAATAATCGAGCAGTTCCACGGACGCGTTTTGGCCACCGAGGTCCTGGATGGCTGAATTTGTTTTTTATTGCAGGTTCCCCAGGGGGGGGGGGGGGGGGGCAGTGTACTGGACAGATGGAGGAAGTGAGTTTAGCTTTTAGGTTCGTAGTCGGGAATGTTGCCACCACCTCCTGAGGATTCTCATCTTACCTGCTAGGGTTTACGTCGGAGAAGGTGACGGGCCTTCTCGGCCAACTCATTGTTCGAAAAGGCCAAACTTGGCCGCTCCTCGTGGCGGTGAGATGTTCAAACGTGTCACCAGTACGGTCAGAGTAAAGAAGGCACGGGTCACTGATGTGACAAATAACAAGATGTCTCACAGGAGCACAAACATCACGGAGATCATTTATCTGTTGCTGCTCAACCTGGAAGAGACACTCGTCATTTTAGCCATGGTGTCATTTTCAGATCTTCTTCCAGTGGCGGCGTGGACAACCATCCGTCTAAATAATCTACACTTCTGCGGGAAGGAGAAACCAAGAGCAGAGACTCATCCACCCCCCCCCCCCTTAGTCTACTCACAGCTGATCATCATCAGATTGATAACAACAGCCCCAAAAGTAAATCAGAATGCAATTCTAACTCTTCTATCTTCTTCAGTGTTGGAACGTGCACTTCATCACTTTTCTACATCAAGCCACTGTAGTCTGTAAGCATTGAGCGTCACTAAAAAGGTTTAATTTGGGGGTTGATCAGAAGCCGGCGTGCTGACTGTTGTGCTTTCCCCGCTTTGTTTTGATTCCACTTCTCGCTCTATCTTTTCTCTCTTCCTGACTTCAGGGCAAAGACCCCCATCACCCACCAGATAGCAGCCAGCTCCTCCAATGGGGGCCCTCTGCTCTATTTCATCAACACCCACTCACACGTTCACGACTGCTATAAACACACAGACAGAGCTGGCTGCGATACCAAGAGAACGCCGAAGACGATTATTCAATGCACCTGTCAGCAAACGCGGACGGCCACAAGCATTCGCGGGCCGCCCCCGCACCCCCCCACTACCCCCCCCCCCCACACACACACACACACTACACAGAAGCTGTTTATCGCAGCAGGGGTAGAGTCGCAGGTCCATGTAGGCCAATGTCAGCGCTAGGAAAAGCAAAATATTTTCATTGCAAGGGTATCTGTTCGTGTCAACAATCCGATAGGGCGCCGGGTGGAGATAGGTGGTTCCCATGAGGCCCGTGGCCTCGGCTGCAACGAGGAACGAGGGGGGGGTACGGTGGGTGGGGTTGATGGGGGAGGGGGCGGGGGGGGGGGGGGGGTTGACGGTGAGGAGGGGGTCGCGGGATTGGTTGTTCCCAGATATCAGGAACATGGTGAGTGTCAACACCTCCAGAGGGACAGATAGAGGGAGGTCAGGGTGTGACAGACGAGCGATAGACGCTGCGATACAGGTGATTCTACTCAGACATCAACATTCAGAGTCTCTCCTCTAACATTTATCAGTCATTCAGGTTCATTTCATTTAGTATAAGTTACAATCCTTTCCTTTCTATTGCTTTTTTTCCATTCAAAGGTGCCATATTCGATATTTCGAGCACAGCGGTTATGCTCGGAATATCAAATGTGGCACCAAATGGGTTTGTTCAGGTTTAGAGGAGTAGATGATTCTCTCAGTGTGTTTGATGTAACGCGAGCTTCTCTCTGCCCCCGTTGACATAGTTGTTGTTAGCATCATTAGCACCATTAGCACCCGAGCTTCTCTCTGCCCCGTTGACATAGTTGTTGTTAGAATCATTAGCACCATTAGCACCCAAGCTTCTCTCTGCCCAATTGACATAGTTGTTGTTAGCATCATTAGCACCATTAGCACCCGAGCTTCTCTCTGCCCCGTTGACATAGTTGTTGTTAGCATCATTAGCCCCATTAGCACTGTTAGTACCGTCGCCATGTTGAGAGCTATTGAGAGACAATGGAAATGCTCCAGCACCTTTTCCATCTCCAGTGGTATCCAGCTGAGGAGGCATTCAGAATGAGGTTTGTGTACCATAACATGTACAGGAATGAGCATCGCATGTTGTCATTTGTAGTACCGAAGTTGTTACAGCAGAAAGGTCAGTGGCTTGTATCTCGGTATGTGGTCATACGTATTCAGAATGCATGAATCTGAGCAGAGCAAAGTACCTCTTAACACCCTTAAGAGGAACCATGTAAAGAACCTCCCTGTCTCCCAGTCTGTTATCTTGGAGAAAAATCTCAGTTTTCATTAGAGGCTGCAAAAAACATTTCAAAAAGTCTCTTTATTTCACTTTTAACCTAATAAAGGTGTGCAGGAATGTACTAAATACCTCTGATTTACTGCAGAACACCTGACTCCTGAATGTCTCTTGCTAAGCTTGAATCCAGGAGACACGGAGGAAAGTGGAATTTAAGACAAACGCAGATATTTGTCCAGTGTTGCATGTGACTTCTTATCTTCTGCAGGAAGACAAGTTGTTGTTCCTCGTGAATAAGTGGCTTCTCCCTAAACATGCCGAAAAGGACAATCAGATAACCGGTATTGTTTTTAAAAGTTTGTCTGGAGAAAAATAAATCGGCTGGGGTGTATTCGAGAGCTCAGTTGGTTCTCACGTGTCGCTTTTTTTTGTTGCCCCAAGGTGAGAATAACAGCCTCTTAAGCTCTTAACTTCCCACTTAAGTTACCCATTGCTTCCATGCATTATTCTGCAAATATAAATTCTGCAGAATGGGCCTGTAAGTCTGCCAAGTGCTGAACATCTGACCTACATTCATTTAGATCTCCCCATTCCTGTTGGTTGCTTTTGTTTTTATTTACTGTTATTCACTCTCCCTTATCTAGTTTGGTCCCTCTCGGCCCAGTGTTCCCCCCCCCCCCCCCCCCCTCTGCATTAATTCTTCTGCACTCCCCTGAAAGAGGTGAACTCCCCGCTGCCGTCCTCGTGCACAAGAATTTGCTCTCAAATGACCCGAGGCGGCGAGGCGAAGGACAACTGGGGCTGCACACAAAAGCGTAAATCAGCGCGTATGAATGAACTCCATCCATCTGAGAGTGTTTTCATAACAGCCCTCCCCCACCCCCCCCCCACCACCCCCATCCCCCCCGGCACCGTCCCAGCAGCGCGAGGCTCTGCGTTGCACACTGATTTTCAAACAACAAAACCCACCTCGACTCATCCGCACAATGCAAATTGATTGGAACGGTCAAATTAATCATCTCGATCCTATTACCTCTGAGATGTCCTCTAAACCCTCCGGAGCGCTGTCATAATATTGGTGTTACATCTGTCATAACATGCAGTGGCGTATTATGCCTACGGCGCTTTCACGAAGAAGAAGAAGAAGAAAAAAAGAAGGAAAAGTAGAAAAAGTGCAGATTACCCCGACAATCACTCCTTCGACATTTGTGCATCTGTGAAAACACTAAGTCTGGTTGAGAGGTGAGTCGGGCTCAGAGCATTATGCTCAGTATTAATGAAGCAGAGACAGGTGCTCATGATCAGCAGGTTGCATCATTAATAGGGTCATTTGTTTTATTCTTTTAAACCGTTTTTAAAGCGCGCAGTAATTTATTAGGCACGTTTTACACATAAAACTGGATCAAACATTTCCCCTTCTGACCTGCAAAAGATGACCCACGTCACACTTCTTCTTCTAGTGATCTACCCCCCCCCCGCCGCATGTTTGAAGCCACCCTGCGGTCCCTCGGGGGCCTGCAGAGCAGACAGCGGCAGCATGGCCCGAGGCTTTGACCTTGAGGAAGCTCAGGAGAACAGTCTGTTCCTCCGCGGTCTGACGTCTGCAGCAATCTCCGTCACCGCCGCCGCCGCCGCTGCCCCGCCCGCCGCAGGGACACGCCGGCGGCCTTCGCCACCGACAAATGTTTAGCCTCAGCTTCGGACGGAGGGACATCTTGGTGGGGAAAATATTTTGCGCCTTTTTTTTTTTTCTCCCTGGGCATAACAAAAGGAAGAGTCAGCGGGGTTAGAATGTGGCGCTCGATTGGGAGCGCTCCGGGGCGGGAGGAGTCAGTTGGACGCCGATCACCCGCTCGCGCTACGACGCAGACTCACAAAAAGTTCAGCGGACCCACGGGTGAAGCCTTCAGCCGCTAAAGAAGGCTGTTGGATAACAATGTCACATCCGCGGGTCTGGATCGACGCCGGTGTTGCGCTCCAGCAGCAGCTGATGTGCACGGCGTTAAAACGGTGCAAAGCACTTTGTAACGTTGGGTTGATAGTAAAATGCAAAAACACCTTGGGACACGGACACTGGTCTCCTGGTTGAAAGTCCTCTGCTCCCAACTCTCACTTCGAAGGAGAAATGATCGTTCAAACGAGGGTCAGGGTTAGGGTTAGGGTTGGTCTTTTGTAAGGTATTTGCATGTCTCTGTTGTGTTTACAGCTTGTTCTTCTGCTCCCGAGAGGCCAAAACAACCAGCTGATGCATAATTAAACAGCGGCGTCTGGGCCCAAAGTCTAACTTTAGCCAACATGAGACAACAGAAGTCCTTCCTGACCCCGTAAAAGCTGTCTAGCGTATATATTGAAGGGAGTAATGCTGTGATATATTGCTCATGAATTCAGCTCTTCATTTGTAAGGCAGCGGGGGGGCTACTACTACTTTCCTGAAACCGGATAGTTCAGCAACACTCGCTCAAAGTGCTGCCTTCACACGAGTTACAAATGTCTGTGACATTGTGCACGCATTTAATGGACCTAAATGGCCCGAAGGCAGCTGCACGCCGATGGGTGCGCGCCGCTAGAAGGTTTTTTCTTTTCCTCTGGAGCTTTTCTAGGTTTGATGGATAGGACTTTGGACTTTTGTGCGCTCCGAAACGGCAAAGTCTTTCGACCCCAACGACACGCCACTTCGATGGCGATAAACGCGTTGTCATTTCCGTGGAATTCATTTCTTGTACGTCAATGAGTTTTCGTAAAAGGGGGATGTGGACATTTGTGAATGTAAAGCACGTCTGCTGCCAACATCTGAAAAATGTTTGCATGGCTTTGAGCCCTTTTTTTTCATGACACTCTGAACTGAAATATGGAGAAAGGGGGGTATATCAAGGGGAAGGAAGGACGGAAAAAAAAAAGAGATTGACAAAGAGGAAAAGAAAGGAAGGGTAAAGGAGAGGTTAGCTGGGAGGCAGACATGGGAAGGAGGAAGTTCATCCACCTGTGTCTGATTTACAGCAGTCGGATATAATCTCCCCAACCAGAGAGAGATACAACTCTTTTTTCCGATCGATCACAGGATGAGGGCCTGTTCCTGATATCCCACTACAGATTCGAGACAAAGGAGGAAACAGCGCTTAGCGGATGAGAGGAGCGTGTGCCACTCGGAGATCAAAGAAGTGCCAATTCAGATGTTTGAGATTTGTTCTGATCATTCAAAGGATTGAAAATAAATCCAGCAGGACATTTAATGTGGGGGGAAACATTACCGCGGTAGTCAAACTGTCAGCGTGCTCCAGGTTCACCATTTATAACGTGAACTTTAAACTAGTTTGGATCAGATGTAAACTCGTCTGTAGGCCTTTCTCTGCAATAAAGAGGTTAAAGGTCAGGGTGGCGGATGAGAGCAGAGAGACTGAACCAAAGCATAAACAATAATAAATGCTAAAACACACAAACCACGGATGATCATGATTCCCAGTGGGGGGGGGGGGGGGGTTTCTACCAGGACCACAATAAAAGTGGTATTGTACGTTTCTGTAAACCACAGAGAATGCATCAAACGTAGACGGAATTCATAAACTATTTTAATATCAGTCAATATTAGTCACAGGGTTCACGATGGGACACAATGTGGTACGTGCCGTTTTAAAACACTTTTAAGTATGTGAATGGAAATTTCATCTTTAATTGTAGAATTATCATGAAAGAATATGTATAAATGTATACAGTTGTATATATTTATTAGGGCTGTCAATAGAAATAAAATAAATTAACTAATTGCACATTTTGAAATTCATTAATCGCGATTAGTCGCGACTAAACGGGTTTTTTTCTTTAAAAAAACAAAATCGTATAAATTAACAAATACTTTCAATAGCGTGTATTATAGACACGGTTGTTTAATTGTATTTTACACAAACCTACACACATTTGATCGGCGTGAGGGCAGAATTCCAAAAATTCCAAAAATTATTTAACTTTTGCTAAATTGCACTATAAAGAGAAAGACAATATTCTAGAGAATTTTTCATTACTTTCTTCAATGTCAAAAGTTTACATACAGTTCCTTAGTATTTAGTAGCATTGCCTTTGAACTGCATGACTGGGGTCAAACGTTTCGGGTGTCCTTCCACAAGCTTCTCACAGAACTCTGCTGGAATTCTGGCCCATTCCTCCTGACAGAACTGGTGTAACGGAGTCAGGTTTTCTGGCCGCCTCGCTCGCACACGCCTTTTCAGATCTGCCCACAAATTTTCGATGGGATTCAGGTCAGGGCTTTGTGATGGCCACTCCATGACATTGACTTGGTTGTCCTCAAGCACAATTTTTAACTATTTTGGCAGAATGCTTAGGGTCATTGTCCATTTGGAAGAGACCATTTGCGCCCAAGTTTTAGCTTCCTGGCTGATGTCCCGAGATGTTGCCTTAATATTTCCGGTTAATGTTCTTACTTCATAGGGCTCCAGAAGTTAAGGTCATTGTCTTGGTGTCTTTTTGCAAACTGTAATCTGGCTTTTTTGTGTTTCTTTAGGAGTAAGGGCGGAGTAGCCTTTCATCCCATGTCGGTGCAGGACTCGATTTACTGTGGATAATGACACTTTCTTACCAGCTTCAGCTATTATCTTTACAAGGTCTTTAGCTTTTGTTCTGGGGTTGATTTTTACATGTCGGACCAAAACAGGTTCATCTCTGGGACACAGAGCCCGTCTCCTTCCTGAGCGGTGTGATGGCTGGACATTCCCATGCGTATAATGGTTTAAACAGATAAACGTGGCACCTTCAAGCATCTGGAAATTGCACCCAAGGATGAACCAGACTTGTGGAGCTCCACGATTCTCTCCCAAGATTTCTTGGCTGATTTCTTTGGACTTTCCCATGATTTCAAACAAGGAAGCAGAGTGTTTGAGGTGTGGCCTTGAAATACATCCCCAGGTGTGCCTTCAATTAACTCACATGTTGTCAGTTAACCTATCAGGAGCTTCAAAAGCCATGACATCACCATCTGGGCTTGCCCACATTGTTTAAAGACAGAGTACTTTTGGTGTATGTAAACTTTTGACCTTAAAGAAAGTAATGAAAAATTCTCTAAAATTTTGTCTTTCTCATTATTTTGACATTTAGCAAAAGTTAAATAATTTTGGTAATTCTAACAGACCTGAAACAGGAAAGGTTTAGTCTGATTTAACTTCAGAGAGTGATAAAAAAAAGTGTTATGTGTCTTTTTTCACAGTGTATGTAAACTTCTGGTTTCAACTGTAGATTAACGCTAATTACTGGTCCTCCCCCAGTATGACTTTTCTTATCCATCATTATTTTCAGGACGCCTGTGAATTTATATATAATGATTTGTAATCATTGAATGTTCTCGATGCTCTACATTTTAAGTTTCTTTTTATCTTCTTTTGGGGGGGGGGACTCCCTTGTTTTTGAAGTCCCAATCGCAGTTTGCTGAATTAGACGCTGTTTTCCTAGATCACCGATAGGAACGTTATCAGCAGTTGCTTCGAATTCCTTTCGCAGCGAGACTTACGTTAAGTGTAATAAACAGACCTTCATGTCTGAATGTCACAAATTGATACTTTTAACAATTTATTTTTTGCGGATTCCAAACAAAAGCCCCCCCCACTCCCCCCCCCTTCCTCTCTAGTCATATTTTTAAAGGCTCTTTTAAGTCACGCTGCCTCTCCAGCAGCCACCTCCATGCACGGAAGAGCTAATCAGCAATTAGCGATTAGCCATCTATGTCGTGCCACCGCCGTAAACCCCACCAGAGGGACGCTTCCTGGCGGCCAGAGGGGGCGCTGGGGGGAGGGGGGGGGTGCTCTGCTGACTGACACCCTCCTGTTCTTTCACCGGGCTCGTATCCCCCTCAAAGCCGAACGCGGTCCATGGCCCTCCTCTCCCCCCTCCTCCTTTTCTTCTTCTTCTTCTTCTTCTTCTTCTCTCTAATCAGGGGGCGAAGCGGACCTCAGCTCTCGGGAACAAAAGGCCGGTGTTTGTTTGCTTTTCGCGGGGGGGGGCCCTTTCACCGCGGGCGCTGCTCCTCCGCGCCACCGGCCTTTTGATGTGCGACTCGCCGCCGCTCGCCTCGTGCTGGGCTCTCTGGGTCCTGGGCGAAAGCGTGCGGAGCGGCGAGGGGAAGAAAGGAACGCGATAGGAGATGTTTCCTTTCCTTCTCAATCACTGGTGAACTCTCAGCGACTCATTGTTTCAGCCGGGAGCCTTTCATGTACCTCGGATCCGAGCCGACGTGACCGACCCGACCGACCCGACGGTGACCTTTCGAACTCCACCGGGCTTTTCAGCAGACCACTGAACCCGTACCGACACTTAAATGGTTGAGACCTCTCGGGTGTGTGCAAAGGATGCTGGGACTCGCTTACACTGATGGTCTGATAGTGGGGGGGGGTCGGTGGGGGAGGGTCCCCTCGTAGAGACAGACGTACAGACGGTGAGGAGACGCAGGCCGATAAGGTGGCGTTACCTGACGAGTCCCCCCAAACACACACACACACACACACACACGCTTCTTCATTGTCTGCTGGGTGCCACGCTTGAGCTGATGCACAGAATGCCAGCGCTGTGTGTGTGTGTGTGTGTGTGTGTGTGTGTGTGTGTGTGTGTGTGTGTGTATGCGAAGCAGAGAAGGTGTGAAAAGTCTGACTTCTAATTCACCTTCTTGGTGCATACGGGTTAATTCTTCCTTTCCATCCGGCTTACTTAAGATTTAAGGGAAGGGAAAGGGGGGGAGGGGGGGGGTGTCTGAAGTGGCAACAGATGCATGAATGAGTGTGTGTGTGTCATCAGAGGGACCCTCCCCAGGTTAAGATGTTGCTCTTAAGCCCCCTGGCTGTCACACACACACGTTTAGTCGCTCTGAACGCTCTCCTCGGCCGAGCTTCACCTTCTCCGACGCGCCGATGGAAAGCCGCGTTCCTCCCTGAACACACGGGGGGGGGGGGGGGGCGGTTTGTAACAGAAGTGGCGTCCGGCCAGCAGAAGGCTGTTTGTTCTCCGCGGCGGGCCACAAGGGGGCAACCTGTGTAGGCCAAATGTGTGACATCACCGTGAAGCCGTCAATCATTTTGATTGAGGTCAAGTTAGTACAAGTCGATTGGTGCTTTTTACTTTCGGTTACAGTAGTGGGAACAACATTTCTGTGAAGTCACGTATCTCCATAAACCAGGGTGGATTTTTCAAATAATCCAATTTTATTTGTTTTAGTTTCTTCCAGCCTAAGAAAAATATATCCTCAACCATATTTTGTACATGGCCACTACACATATAAAGGGAGGTTTATATGCACGTCTAATGAGCTCAACTAATTGAGCTCAATTATTTTAAGTCCAACTTGTTCCATAACTGCCACAAGGAAATAAATAAAGCATCACCATATTATTATTATTTCAGCCTGTCCTGAACTCAAACATTAATAATTCACCATATGATTTCTGTCCTTAAAACATAATTAAAAGTCAATCCACAAATCTAACAGTACTAGAGTGAGGGATTGATATGCAGCTGCGTTGATAGCCAGAAGAAGCCCTTTCTTCAAATGTATAATAATAATAATAATAATAGGAATAATAATATGTATCCTCATGCAGACTCCGCCTCTCCTGGCCGGTGGCCAGATTGTGGTAACGCCACACAATGCTCATAATTACCAGGTGCTATTAACGGGATTATTTCTTCAAAAGAAACATTAGCTGCTTCGCGGAAGGAGTGTGAGGGATTGGTGCTTGCTGTTCTCCCCCCCCCCCCCCCCTCCACCGCCCCCCCCTTTAATCTGGCCGGAGACCCCCACAGTCACACTCCTCCACCTGGCTCCCATTACGCCGCCACAAAACCCTAATCCCTCCGTTTGTTTTCCCGGATGAGACGGAGAAGAATGGAGGCGGAGGAGGTGGAGGAAAGGGAAGGCAAGGGGTTGAGGGGAGATGGGGGGGGGAAGAAGTCGGGGGGGGGGGGGGGGAGTCACGGCGATACTGGGGATCTGACAGAGATTCACCGAAGCTGATTCGTAGCTTAATCTTTGTCTTAATAAAACATAAATGTCCCGTCCATAGGTGGAGCAACCATGTTGTGTGTGTGTGTGTGTGCGTGTGTGTGTGTGCGTGTGTGTGTGTGCGTGTGTGTGTGTGTGTGTGGCTGGCCTCGGCGGCCCTCCGCTCTTTAATAAAAGAATTGTTTGTGTTTCCCCTGATTGGGAACACATTGGGCCTTGGGTCGGGCCCTGCCGGGGCCGGGGGTCCGGGGTCTAGGGCAGACCGGGGGTCCTGTTCTCCGGGGGTCTCTCCTCTGGTCCTTCCTCCTCTCCTCAGAAGTCCCGTCTGCTCGGGGGGCGGCGGGGTCGCCCCTGAGAAGTGTCCCGCCGCGGGTTGACCCCGCGCTGCCTCTATCGGGGAGTAACCTTAGTCCTCGCCTAACGGACCCCCCCTCCCTTCCCCGCGGGGGTGTAAAACACGCACACACGCACACACACACACACACAAACAGCCGCACAGGGTGATGAAATACATGTGCGCACACAAATTTCACACACCCGGACATTGTTCTCTTTGAACCAGACTGTTAAATACACACACTCACACCCTCATGTTCGCACACCAGACACACACACACACACACACAGACACACACGCGCACGTTACCAAAGAGGCCGTCATGCAGGCCGGGCCCAGCTCTGCCTGTGTGTGGCTTTCGGCTCCGTTGCCCTGACGACGCCCCGTGTTTGAGATCTCCTCGTCCTGATAGTGTTAACATGATCAAATTCAGGCGGCCGAGGAGCCACGGAGAGAAAGTGAGGCCGCAACAGAGAAGGGTGTCGACGTGGAACGGGGGGGGGGGGGGCGAGGACCAGGAAATGCTCGTCGGAGATGAAGAGAAGTGAAAACCTCCACCCGGCGTGGATGAGGAACACATGGACGCCGTATTAGCTCACGCGGCGGACGGGCATCTCTGGCATGAGCTCATGTGTTTGGACAGATCTGCTGAAGGGCTTAAGACCAGCACCGAGGCCTTATCTGATCCAGAGATAAAGTCTCCCTGAGAATGAGAGGAAAACACACACACACACACACACACACTCAGGGGCAGCAGGAGAGGACGGCCTGGTCCTGCATGGAGACCTGAGGAGTGGATGTGTGTGTCCTGGGGGACACCGGGTCCACACGCTGGGTGTATTTTGGTGATGATGTCAGTGTGAAATGCAAAAGTGCTGACAGACACGGGAACAAAAGTCACCTCCGTGTGTGTGTGTGTGTTATTTCAAGTCGCTACTTTTTATGAATGAACACGACGTCCGTGAAGCTTATCTCACATTCTACTTGAATTATTAGCATTAGCATCAACGACTCAACCATCATCATCATCATCTTCTGAGAGCTCGTCCCTTTGTTCCTCTCTCCACAGAACGTGCGTCCTTCAGCGCTCCTATTTCGGACTTACTGACTTAACGTCTTCCTACCCGCCGTGTTTGAATATTACACACTGCTTGCGTATCAAGGAAATGTAACTTCCCTTGAGAAAAAGGGGAGTTCTATATCCAAAGAGTCGACACAGTTTGGTCACCTCGCCCCGCGTCTCCTCCGTCTGTCCCTCCATTAAAGCCACGTGTGGACACAACTACGGCGTTTTTTGGGGGGGGTTTTTTGCACACGTCCCTCTGCTGCATCGTCGCGGGCGATGCATCTTGCGGGGCGGCGTCACAACCAGAGCGGAGCGGCCCGGGCCTTTTGGGCGCCCAGCGTGATGTTGCTTCCTGCAGGAAGAGGGAGAGCGCAGGAAAAAAAGCAAAACAGGACATCTTCAGATCTGTCAGGGGGAGCAGCCCCGCTCCTCTTCTCTGCAGATGGGGGGGGGCACCAAAGGAAGCGCTTTATCCGCCCCCCACCCCCCCCTTCTGCTGCCCCTCACCCGGCTCTGTACTCCAGTCCTCCTCTTTCCCTCCGACACGCTGAATCAAGCGGCGATGGATGTCACCTCGATCCCAAACTCGCCCCGAGCACTTTCTGTTCTGATACTTGTTTGGTTTTTGTGTGAAACGGAAGTTTAATAGTTGCTCGGCTCAAAGTGCAGCACGAAGCCCTTTTAACATCAATACACCACCCCTCACGTGAGCATGTTGAGAAATACATGAGTTTACGAGAACATCTTTTGGAGATTTTAAAAGACAGTAAAAATGTCAAAGTGCATTGACATCAAACAGCTTGAGTAAAACGCCTCCTGTTGTTGGTGTTAATTCAGGGAGTTAAAACAGGTGGTGTCACAAGTACTCTGAGCCCACCTCCTCATTTCTAACCCATCTGGATTTTTACAGTGTTAAATGTCAGTGTCAATGGATTGACACACTGTGCTGTTTTCACAATAATACAGTAAATGGTCAACACGGTAGTGTGTGACATCCACACTTACCAGTTATTTGCCGTAGTGTTCATTTTGTGTGACGGTGGTGTTGTGGTGTAGTTCACAGCTCTAAATGGCTCCTGTGTGTGTGTGAATGGTTCTCTGAGTCTGAGACCCTGTATGAAGGATTTAACTCAAAAGAGAGTTGACTTGTTATCACAGAAGATTAAAATTATTTGATTAACACTATACAGTGTTAAGTAGTGGTATATTTTCACTCTATTTAGAGCTAATTTAACATAAATTATGATTGGGATCAAATACACTGGGCAATAGTGTTGGAATCGACTCTTTAAGAGTTACTTTAATACTGCAAAATGTACTGTGTATACGTTTATTTCTTGTTAAATATTCACAGGAAAGAAATGAATTGCCGCAAAGACAACATTTGATGTTCTTCAACACTTTCCACTTGCAGGCAGAAAAGTAACCAGAACATTAAAACTATGAATCAATAAAGACCTATTTTCAAAGAAAATTCCTTAAAAAATAAAAATACAAGGCACAGACGACAGAGACCTCGACCAAAAGCTTAAATAACACAAACATGGATCAGCCTTCCACATGAACCACATCTGTATTTCCTGTAACGAGGTGTTTACAAGCAGCCGGGGGGGGAATCTGCTGGAAAACAGTAACTCTAAACTCTCCTCTCGTCCCCTAGGCCGCTCTTAAGCCATCGTCAAGGTTACAACAGCCACTGTGTGTGTGTGTGTGTGTGTGTGTGTGTGTGTGTGTTGGTCAGAGGGACTTGGCCTCTGAGTGAGTGCTCCTCCACAGCCTGGTTTCCCTGATTGTTACTGCGGTCGTGGTGGAGGCCGCAGAGCTGGAGGTTAGTTCGGCTCGCTGTGTGACGTCCAGCATCGGAACTACGGCCGCTGGGCATATGAGCTCAACGTGAGGAGCTTCACGTGAGGAGCGCCACGTGAGGAGCGCCACGCGAGGAGCGTCACATGATGAGCGCCACGTGAGGAGCTCAACGCGAGGAGCTCAATGCGAGGAGCTCAATGTGAGGAGCTCAACGTGAGGAGCTACATGTGAGGAGCTACATGTGAGGAGCTCCACGTGAGGAGCTACATGTGAGGAGCTCAACGTGAGGAGTTTCACATGATGAGCTCCACGTGAGGAGCTCAACGTGAGGAGCTCAACGCGAGGAGCTCAACGCGAGGAGCTCAATGTGAGGAGCTCAATGTGAGGAGCTACATGTGAGGAGCTCCACGTGAGGAGCTACATGTGAGGAGCTCAACGTGAGGAGCTTCCGGGGGCCGCAGATGGCTGGTGATTCGGGGGCCGTTGCGGCGTGTTCGCACTCGTCGGCCGCCGTACGCACTGTGCACCGCGGCGCCGCTTTAGCACCACAACGCCCCCCGGGCCACGGACGAAGCCCCAATCAGGGAGATTGTCATTAGCAAAAGTAGCGTAGCACGGACCCCGTGTGCTTGATGCATAATGAGGAGATGGAGGGACGGATAACGTGAACAACAACACAGAACGCTGACAGAGACACGGGGGACACGGGGGAGAACCATAAGGGGACAGCTGGTGATCAGCGGCTTCCCGATTAGATAACATCTCTTACCTTATTCACCGCAGCCCCCATGCGCTCCGCCCCATTGTACACGGCTAGGCTGGCATGCTGGGGAGAGGGAGAACAACCTTGCCCGGTCGCCCTGACAACCACTGTGGTTCAAAGGGAGGCTGCAGTGTGTGTGTGTGTGTGTGTGCGTGTGCGTGTGTGTGTGTGTGTGTGTTCTGGCAGAAAGGTTCATCTTTGTTTTAGTGATGTTGCGATTAAACGGTTTTCTGGTGCAACTGTCAGAAATGAAGATGAAACACAACAGAAGTTTAATGTTTGATATAATTTCCCGTCAGGCTAACGCGGACCCCCCCCCCCAGCACTCACTGCTGTTCTGCACCATTAACACACACACACACACACACGCTGTTCTCACACGCAGCTCAACTGTAAAATTCCCTCCGTTCACCTCTGATTTCTCTCAATCTTTCAACTTTGCAGAACCCCCCCCTCTCACCCCCGCCCCCTTGCCTATGTAAAGGGAAAAGCGTGCGAGCGGCTGTCAAGCCGACGCTTTGATCTGTCTTCAGGGTGTCAGCTGGCGGCCATGTTTGTTTGCCTGCGAGGCTACCTGGGTAATTACCTCTAACGAAGTGACTTGTTGTGATCCGGCCTGAAATCGAATCCCGGTGCCCCGTGGATGAAGATGTGGGAAACAGATCTGCGGTTACTGGGGGGGGGGGGGGGCACTGTGACTAAAGCAGTTTCAGGGGTGAGGACGGTTTTGAGCGTTTTTTTTTTTCCTCTTCGCCTCCGCCCACAACCTCACCTTGTTGTTCGCTTTTCCCTCCCCTCATCTCCCTCTTTACCGCTCATAAATGTACCGCACACACACACACACACACACACACACTCCTGCTCCTGTGAATCATTTAAGCCCTGGCAGCCGTTCAAGAACAACCTCAAAGAGAGCGTTGTTGGCAGGAGGCTGCGGCACTTCACCTCTCTCCGTAAAAGGTTAGCGAGAAACACAATGTGTTCCTCTTCTCTTTGCCTCGTTCTCTCGTCTCCTCCCTCCTCACTCTCACTTGTCCCTCTCGACCTGTCCTCTGCTCTCCCTCCTTCCCCCGTCGCCTCATCCGTCGCCTTCTGGCCTCTTTTGCAGTTTGTCTCCGTGTTGATTTCTGGGGATTTTACACGCAGACATTTTGCTTCTATATTTTTCACTTCATGCACCAAAAGAGTCCAGTAAGAAGTTTTAAATTGTTTAGTTTTTTTTTTGCTAAAGGAATTAACGAGAAGCATGCCAGTTATATTCTTGTTTCTATACAATATTTCCAAAAGATTTAAAGTTTCCAATGATTTCCTGAAACCCGAATTCGGGGCGTTGTTGTTGCTCTGTTTTTAAATGGACTCCACGTCCATGTCAGAGGAGTCACTGCAGGCCGTACAGCTTCCCGATAGGCTTCCTGAGGAACGTAAACAAGGCCGGGCCACACAGATGTAAAGAAACACACATCGCCCTCTGCACCGGAGCTAATGACGGGGGGACGGTAGGTATGGGGGGGGGGAGATGGGAGGGGGGCCACACAATGATCCGAGTGTTTGAAGGAGGGGGCACGGACTGTACAAAGTCAGGAAGTGAACCTTTAAACACCACCCGCCGAGCGTGGCCCTTAATAAGACTTGTTCTACTCACATAGAACATGCACACACCTAATAAGTGAGAATACACATGTGTTCATGCCCCCCCCACCCCCTACCCGCCCCACCCCATCCCATCCTCATCCGCATCCCTTACCAAAACCTTAGTCCATGAAGGGTGAAGGAGTTGGTTGGAATCTGGTTTTTCGTTGTTTATTTGCTCTCTCTCTCTCTCTCTCTCTCTCTTCTTTCTGAGAGGAAAAGGACCGAGACGCCACATGAGGGCTGAGGGTACATCCTTCTTCTTCCTCTCCACCTCATCCCTTTACCCCCCCCCCCCCCCCCTCCCAAACTCTCCAACAGGCCGCTCAACACTCCAATGTTTGAATTGTTCCATTTAAATGCTCAATTAATCTCACTCAGTTTCATCAAGGACTTTAATTTGGATATATTAAGAAGAGATGAGGCTCATCTGAAGAAGATAATCTCTTCACATTTAAAGATGTATTATTTGTAAACGGGGTGGTAATAATTATGAGAAGTTGATTTAAAATCCCACTAAACCCCAAAAAGTATTTTAATCCCAATAGTTTGGTTTAATCCATTGCTATGATTACACTTTTTATTTAAGTTTATTGCGTTTGTTTTTGCAATTAATAATGATCTTATGAGTCTTATTATGATGATGAAATAATGATGGTAATAGTGATAATAACAAATAAATGGGCTCTCTTACCGGTTTGCTGTCCCTGGAGCCCAACTGAAGCCCCTCTTTATCGGGAGGGGTTTTTTTGGGGGGGGGGGGGGGTTGCCGGTCTCGACCTGACCCGGTGGATCCGTCCGCCGCATTCCACGCGCACGCGCTATCATAAACATCCTAGTCCCGAACCCGCGAGGGCCAGGAAGTGCACGCGGACAGGAATTCCACCCTTTTCACATCGCATCAGGTCCAGTGTCGGCCCGACGGAGCGCGCGCACGCAACGCAACGTCCAACGTGCGAGAGCGCAAAAGTGCGGCAAGGTTGACCTTCTTTTTTTTTTTTGTTAATTCGGAGCGATTATTTGACATGTGTGGAAGAATTTAGCGGATGTATTTTAGCAAAGACCGAAACAGAGAATGTTCTGTGCGTATAATACGCAGCCACCTCCCCGCTGCTTCAGTCTAAATACGCCGAGAGGAAAGGCCTCACTGCAAGTGTGCAGGAAATGAACAATAATGATGTCGTTTCTATCACGGAAAGAAGAATATAATAAATTGCCTGAATTGGGAGAAACGTCGTATGAAATACAAACACATTTCCATTCGAGGGCCCACATATTAAAGCATTTTACCTGTAGCCCGGAGTTGCTTTTGTCCTCGTTGATTTATTTATTTTATTTTTTTTAATCATTAATGTATTTGTTTGACGAATCGAATATTTGTTTATTGCCTAAAAACCAAAAGACCCCGCCGAGGAAACGGAGCCTATTCCATGGAATCAACATTCCTCAGCGCCTCGCTGGAGCCGACAAGCGGTTCGAGTTTCAGGCTCCTTGTTGTGTTTACGGATTGTCCGCGTGCGACTTTCTTTAGCCGTTGTTGTGACGTGGCGCGCGTGCACTGCGGCACGGCTGCAGGTAACGAGGGGGCAGGGGGGAGGGGTTAGCGACACGTCACGAAGACGCCGTCAGGTACGAGGCTCTTTAACCCGAGTCACGTGACGCTCGGTGGTCTTTCGGTTTTAGGCCCTCTTTGTTTGTTTGTGTGTCGTTAATGAGGCGCGTGTGAACCGGAATACGTTACATCCGGTTTGAATGTGTTATATTGGTGGTTTGGAAGAAGCGAACTCGGCTTTATTTTAGCTTCATTTTTAAGAGTATGCTGCTTTTGCAATGAAGTTAATTGTGAAAGATTAAAAGATGACAACGTTGTCGATTGTGTGTGTCACATTTAATTTCTTATGAAATATTGGGTTAATTCAATGCCGCTTGTGATAATCACGTAAACAGATAAAGAGATATGACATTTAAACATGTCGCTCTGGAAGGTCTTCCCTCCAAAGTGTGTTGGGTGATTCTATTTTGAGGAAGACCACAAACGTTCTCTCTGCACCAATAAAAGAAGACACCACGAGGAATACAATCATTTGTGGTCCACTGCTTGATTATCCTTGTTTTTATTTTTATTTTTGGACGAACTTGCAAACCGTAACAATGAAGGAGAGAAATCAAAAAAGGTGTTTCTAGTCCAACCAACTCTAATGTCCACGTGTCTTCTGCTATAAACGTGCATCCATGAAACTACACGATATTTTTTATAATTGGTCCAAAATTGTTTTTTAGTCATTTTACCACACATTTGTGGTTTTCCTTTAACAGCTGCGTTGAGCGATGTAAATGCATCTACTGTATGTACCTGCACAACTGCGCTGTTGGGATTCACGGTTAAACGCTCTCCGTTTTATGAAGAAAACCAAAAAAAATTTTTTTAAAAGACATGCAGCTAAACAAGAAATAAGGCCGCGCTGCAGCGCTCCGACGCGCCGGCGTGTGTTAATTGCGCGATGAGAGACGGCTTGGCTCTCAGCGCGGTTCAGCTGCTGCTGCGCCGGGTGCAGGGTGATGACACACAGGCCAATGCTGCTCCACCTGCACCGACTCCCCGAGCACGGAAATACGCTGCGCCGAGAGAGCCGAGGGGACCCTCATGGGTGGCCCCGGAGAAATGTATACCTCTTTCTGCGTGCACTACACCCCCCCCCCCCCGCCCCCCCTCCCCTTCTCTCTCCCTCCTCCGTGCGAGCTCATTACTATCTATACAAAATTTCCTTTTTTTCCCCCTTAGACCTGGGTTTGCAAAAGTGCGCTCTTTGGCTCCATTTGACTACATGTCAAAGCTGTGGAAACAACTGTTGGTCACACATTTAACATGTGTGAATGGCACTAAAATACAGCATGCAAACAATTTTAAAGATGGATAATTTTTGGTGATATCACAATAATCAGATCAGGCAATACGTTGCCTTTTTATTTGTTAAAAGGCTTATTTTCTTTCCAGCTCAATATAGTATAATGTTTGGCCTTTTATGCATTTTAATTGTAGATAAATATTGCAACGATCCAGTTTTTTACTGGCTTTGTTTATCCCAAACTACGTTTAATAAGAGCATGTGCTATGACCCACTTGTGATTTAAAGACGAATACAAAATTCAATAGAGAAGCGTTTCATTCACTGTAGGCGGAACTCAAACGCGCACAAACAACGACGCGCGACGTCACGTTGGAGTCCGACCAGTGAACGTGAGAAAAAAAAAAAGAGAGGAGGAGAGGGTTGGGCTTACCGGCTCACAAACCACAACTTGGGTTGCGCCTTCGACAGAAACCAGTTTAGAAAACCCCCGGTCGAAGAGCGAGAGGAAGGTCTGGTGCGTGTCACCTTCTGAGCCGCCAAATAAAGCGCTCTCACCGTGCGCACTTTTGGAAGACAGCGTTGACTGCGCGGTGCATCCCGAGTTTCTGCGACGCGTCATTGCCGCTGCACACCGAGCCCACGAGACGCCGTGTACGCGGTTTGCTTTCGACTCCTCGTTTTTGGACTTTTGGCGGAGGGGGTGGGGGGGGGGCTTCGTTTTGGTGCGCGCGATGATGGCCACTTACCAGAACCCGGAGGACGACGCGATGACCCTGATGATCCACGACACCAACGCCGCGAAGGAGAAGGAGCGACCCAAGGAGGAGCCGCCGCAGGAGAAAGCCCCGGAGAAAGCGGACCCGTCCCAGAAGCCGCCGTACTCCTACGTCGCCCTCATCGCCATGGCGATTCGGGAGAGTTCCGAGAAGCGGCTCACGCTGTCCGGCATCTACCAGTACATCATCACCAAGTTCCCCTTTTACGAGAAAAACAAAAAGGGATGGCAGAACAGCATCCGGCACAACCTGAGCCTCAACGAGTGCTTCATCAAGGTGCCGCGGGAGGGCGGCGGGGAGAGGAAGGGGAACTACTGGACGCTCGACGCGGCCTGCGAGGACATGTTCGAGAAGGGGAACTACAGGAGACGGCGCCGGATGAAGCGGCCGTTCAGACCTCCGCCGACGCACTTCCAGCCGGGGAAGTCGTTGTTCGGGGGAGACGGCTACGGCTACCTGTCCCCGCCCAAGTACCTGCAGTCCAGCTTCATGAACAACTCCTGGTCGCTAGGCCAGCCGCCCGCCCCGATGCCCTACACGTCCTGTCAGATGGGCGGCGGCAACGTGAGCCCGGTGAACGTGAAGGGGCTGTCGGCGCCGTCCTCTTACAACCCTTACTCCCGGGTACAGAGCATGGCGCTCCCCGGCATGGTGAACTCTTACAACGGCATGGGTCACCATCACCACCCCGCGCATCCCCACCATGCGCAGCAGCTGAGCCCGGCCGCGGCGGCCCCGCCTCCGGTCTCATCCGGCAACGGAGCGGGCCTCCAGTTCGCTTGCTCCCGTCAGCCGGCGGAGCTCTCGATGATGCACTGCTCTTACTGGGAACACGAGAGCAAACACTCGGCGTTACACACGAGGATTGATATTTGATAAGTTTACCGGAATGGCCGCTCTGTCAAAAAACAAAAAAAAACAAAACAAAAAAAAGGTTAAAAATTAATGAGGAGTCTCGAGAGGAAGAAGAGCCAATTCCCGTGATTTCAAAAAACAGAACCAAGAGTATTTTCTTTTTCTCTCTGAAGGGACCGTTCTCGACGGGCTGCGTTGGTCCAGCTGACACGCGTGCGTGCCGATGGAGAGTTATGCGCTATTGATGTGGAAAGAGTTTGACTAAATGGAATCGAGGGGAGGGGGTGGGGGGGGGGGAGAGACCAGGTAGCACGACCTCTGGGAGCCATTTCGTGCGCCTCGCATTCATCTTTGGACTGATGGCCATAACGCGGCATTGTTGTCCTAATTGTGCCTTTTTATGAAACCGTTTTGTTTTCACGCGCACGGACTTTGCTGACCTCGCTGCGTGCTGCGTCTTGTCCGCGCGCGTAATGATTTCTCTCAGCTTTACGCGCGGCTCGACCCGACTGTTGCCAAATGAAACTCGGGACACGAAAAAGGCCTAATTAAGCCAGTGCTGTTTTTTAATTAACGTGTTATTGAATCAGAGCTCCATTTGGCCCCTCTTAACTTGCACTGAGCAAGGCCTGCACGGCGAAGCCTCACCTGCTGCGTGAACTCTGTTGGGTTAAAAGGTGAAAGTGTGGGGAGAGATCCAGACATGTCAGCAACACAATTCAGGGTTTTCTCATAATTTTTGATCCCACATGTATGAAATAATTTCCAATATGACGCCAGCGAGTGCCAGGTTTTGTTAATCTTTGTGATTAGTATTATTATTGTTATTTTTATTTTTTTTATAAACGTGATTAGCTTTATTGTCTCATTCGTGTTGGGGCCATGTTTCATTTTAATTAGCACTTTTCACTCTTTTCTAGGTTTGTGAATTTCTTAATAAACTTGTATTTCTTAAAGTAAAAAAGTGGTCATGAAATAATGTGTTTTTATGCTTTGATAACGAGACAAACCGCATGAAGGCGATGCAGCATTAAAAAGTACGTTATTGTTAACACGGATATAATAATACAGTAAGGGCTTTTAATGTTTGTCTCTGCATCTATTCTTCTTATCAAGTCCAACCGTCTCTTGGAAAATATATGTATGCATATAAATATATAATTATATATTTAATCAGTAGTTTATTCCGATTTTTGCCACTTTGTTTTTATCTCAACTTTGTGATAGCATGGAAATACAAATTAAAAATAGCAATAATATCACTTGATAAAGAAATAGAACATTAGGAATATGAAAATATAATAATAGATAATAAAGTATATAATACTATGTGCATTAGCAGTGTCATTGATAATTAGTGTCTAATGTTTAGTTTATGTTCTACAAAAACATGCCGCATCATTCATAAATAAGTCATTTTTCTGCTATGATGACGATGTTGATTTTTGTCTCAAATCAATATTGAATATATTTGGTCATTACTTCAACAGGATAGAATAATGTTGATGTATGGCTATAGTCGTCCGCGGGTACATTGGTTTAATATTTCTTTTAACGGCTCACTCGCACTAAAAAAAAACTAAACTAAAGAACTAAGAGGAAAACACACATGTCTGAAGAATTGCTAAATTTTATATAACACGTTTTCCTCAATCCAAAGTATTTTGTACTCAATGTAATTGATGAATAGATCATTCATTCTACGTCCATAAATACAACAACAAAAAAAGTAGCAGCGGCGGCAGCACAATTCAAACACTTTGCATTTCATGAATTGATCAGCATTTTAAAGGATTAGTGCCCTTTTCTTGAATTTCAGCCCTACTGAGAAGTTAGAGAAACTTTAAAGCCGTTTAACTGCCCTCAAAATGAAACTCATCTGATCAACAGCGAACGGAAGTGGAATAAAACCGTCACAATAATACAACAACGTCACATCACAAACACACACAACGTCCTGCAGAATCTACGTGTCATTTGCTGAAATATGGCCGTCAAACCTCTCGATAGCAGAGACACTTTAATCCAAAGACCCGTCCTCTCACTTTTACTTTACAACTCTCAACAATGACACTCCGAGTTGATGTTGTTTTAGTTTGACTTTAAATGTGACCGTTTGTACAGAATATGACTTCATCCATCAGCCCTTTCAGTGTTAGATTGAGAGAGCAGCGGGGTCACACACACACACACACACACACACACCACGTGACATCGATGGGCCGACGATTTGGCGAAATGGTGGAATATTATTAAGGTTTGCGAAACGCTGTTTCAGAATCCCGTCCTAATTGCTGCAGTTATATTTTATTTGACACTAAACACCATTTTAAATTGTGTGTGTGTGTGTGTGTGTGTGTTTGTTTGTGTGTGTGCGTGTGTGTGTGTGATATACAAGTCTGCAGATTTCAAGAATTGAAAACGGCTCCACTTAAGTTGAATTTAATTCAAGTAAAGGTGCAGCTGTGTCGCCAGATGCAAACGTGCAGTAAAATCTACGTGGAAAAGGAAATGTCGTAGTAAAAAAAAAATCTTTTATACTCACTAATTTTGGGAATTCAATTTTTTTTTTGTGTAGCCCAAAATCACAAATTTGCCCCAGAGGGCTTTACGATGTGTACACGTGAGACATCCTCCCGGGACCCTCACCAGCACAGGAACACCCCGCTTAGCAAGGAGGGAAAAAGAAAAGAGATTCACTTATCATTATGGATACAATACTTCTAATAATAATTAAGGGCTTTGACAGACGTATTTATGTTCCCATTTGTTTAAGTGTGTGTGTGTGTGTGTTTGTGCTTGTTTGCTACACGTTTAAGTAGTTTACTGCAAAATAAATGATACATTTAGGTGGGAAAAAGTTGTTTAAAAAAATAAATAGCTTGATCTGAATAATAAAGTGTCTATAAAATTCAATTCAATCAAAAATGTGGCCACAATAGACGTACATTTATTTTCATAATTTAAAAGGATGAGGCTCACAATCTTTTAGTTTTCACGGCACGTGGCGGCCTGTGTTTTAAAGGTTTAAAAAAAAATAAGAGATTAAAGACAAGACCTGTTCAGCCATCACAAGATCCGCGTGCAAACACCGCTGGAATATATATATATAAACATCTGGATGAAACCAGTCGATGCGCCGCAGCCGTCGGGACGGAGGCCTCGTCGCTCACCGGCCGGCGGGGAGCTCCGGGACCCACCGGAGGAGCACCGTGACTCCCGTCCGGTGAGCGGGGGGGGGGGGGGGGCAGCTGAAGAAATGTAGCTGTGTACGTCCTCTGCTTCCTCACATCAGTGTTTGGTAAACAGCGAGGAGATAAGGGCGCGTTTGAAAGGCGAGTGTGTCCTAAACACTCCTCAGAAATAATAAATACCAGCGTTTTTACAAGAACTTGAGTTTCGGAGAGTGTAACCAGCCATAAACTATGATAGAGAGATTTTAATTCATGAATTCAATGACTTTAATTCATGCATTTCATGTTTTCTCTTGTTTTCTTTTGCATTTCATATAAATGAAAATGACGTTTAGTTAATGCGTTTAGTTTTAGAAACATAACCCTTTTCCTTTGATACAAACAGCAGCCTGTTTATGGTGAGATAATATGCATTTCATTTGTTTAAAACTAGCTTTTCAGGAAAAACAGATCTACTTCTGCAACAAATTCCTTTTCGTAAAACACACGAAAATACGCCCGTTTATTTAAAAAAAAAAAAAAACTTGAGTCCAGCTTCTCTTGTAAAAAAAAAAAAAAGGCCTGAAAAAGTGAATGCGTGGACCGCGTGGGGCAGCAGGTGTGCGCACAGAGCTCGTGAGTGGGGCCCGGCGGGCCGGGAACAATGGGCCTGCATACAGGATGTCTCCGGGGCGCACAGAGATAAGGCCAGCCGGGGGTCACGGCTCCAACGGCCCGCTCGCGATGAGCACGTGGTTTCCATCTAGGAACCACCGCACCATTTAAGTCATGTTTAGGAACATTAACATGAGCGCTTAATAACAGCAGTATTTAAGGCCATGCTACGACGACTGCAGCCCCTGCAAAACAGGCAATAAAGCCCACGCGTGGATTCCAGATCGCTTCAGGAATAAATAATGTCGCTGTTCATTGTGCATTTCCGGCCGAACCACCGTGATTGTGTCCTTTGTTGTGCTCCCAGAGATGACAGATTATAACCAACAAGACGAAGGAGGTCAACTCGTTGTGGGGCATGTCAACACTTAACTGCCGCTTCTTCTTCGTCGTCACGCAGACCTACACGCGGAGTACGCATGCGCGCACGCGCAGTTGCATACATACCTGTACCTCGTCCCTGGCGCATAAACGCGCGGGTTAGCAGGTCCCCCCCCCCCCCAGGTCAAAAAAAAATGCTCGCACACAATTGAATTCCTGCTATTTGTCGCTGATGTTTGAGATCATCAGTGCGAGCCTATTGAAAAGGAGAGTCGGGGGGGGGGGGGGGTCACCACTGTTTGGTATACATCTGCAGAGATTTGATTCACGGAAGGATCCGGCAATTGTTATCAATTTTTTCATTTTCCTCTCTCTTGTGGCAGCAGCAGAAATGTCCCCCACCCCCCTCCCCCTCCCCCCCCCCCCCCCCCCCACCGCTTGCACAATACGCGCTATTTGCACCACACGACTCCAAATAGCGGTGTTTATTTTCAGAGCGCGTCCTCTGGTGAATCTCCAGCTCTTCTCGGTGATCTACGTGATGTTTTCATCGCAGTCTGCTGATTGCCATCGCGCGTCAAACAATAGCCGACAATGCAATAATTCCTTAATATGCCAAAATAGTGACATAATCATTTCTAAATAGGAACTGCGACGTTTGTTAGAGCTGAACCTCTGGTCAACGGGGGGGGGGGGGGGGGGGGGTCATCAAAATGTCTGGAAATATAGCGGGACCATAAATACACGCACCAGCGTCTTCTATTCTCGGGGGCCAAAGAAAATCATCACGCACTGACCTCCGTTTACCCTGCAGCGATTATAAAACAATAATAATATATATGTGTCTATTGTCTATGTCTAATGTCTATTTTGCAATGATCACGGAGGGAACACACAATGGAGCGATCGGCATCCTGTGCGCGCTCATGTCTGCAGTGGAAGTGGCGGAAGTGACCAGTTTATGCTTTAAAAAGAAGAAAAGGGAAATGCGATGAAAATGTTTCCTCTCTCTCTCTTGATTATGAGCCGCAAATTGCTTTGTCGGGTTTGAAGTGGTAGAAGTGGAGTATTTTATTTTTTCCCAT
This sequence comes from Pungitius pungitius, assembly GCF_949316345.1. Taxonomy (NCBI): domain Eukaryota; kingdom Metazoa; phylum Chordata; class Actinopteri; order Perciformes; family Gasterosteidae; genus Pungitius; species Pungitius pungitius. The sequence continues at coordinate 2,306,758 of NC_084902.1, forward strand.
CGTGCGCTGATGGAATCTATTTATAAAACTTTTTGAAAAAAAACGCCTTTCCTTTTTCTCGCCTCCTTTAAAGACTTCCGCAGGCTTTTGGCAACAAGAAGCTATTAAGGATAACCTTTCTGTTAACATGCAATCAATCAAAGATGAGGCCGAATTCCCACCGCGGTCATTAACGGGGGGGGTTGGGGGGGGGAGCACCTGTTCTTGTGATATTGTAGGTTATAAATAATAACCCAGACGAACCGTCTTCTGCAGGATACAGAGAGAGAGAGAGAGAGAGAGAGAGAGAGAGAGAGAGAGAGAGAGAGAGAGACTCACACTGCAGAATCTGTAACAGGAATTTGACCTCCTCCGGATATGAATGCCAAACACTGAGCTTATTTCACCAACAAAACCATCCCCACAAAACGCCCTCTTATTTACACTGAGGGTTCCTTAAAATTTCACAACACTGCTGCGCAACCCGATGAGGGCACAGACCACGCCCACGGACGCACTGACACGCCATTCAATTAGTGTTAAGGGACGATTCACTCACGTTTCGCTCGGTCAGATGAGTGTTTGTTTTATTGGTTGGTAAAAAAAACGATGAGGTACTTCATGAAGTGAGCCTCTATTGGCTGGATCGTATAGCGATACAGGAAGTTGACCCCGAGGCTGACCCCCCCTCCCAACAAAGTTATATATTCCTCTCAAGCAATTACATACCTCATGGCAAGGCCTCACAATTAAACAAATGATGGTATTTTGATATCCACAATCACACGCATTCACGTGAGGCAACCCTTTCAAGTTCAACGTGCTTCGCGTTACACGCTCCTCATCTGTGAAGAGATTATTCACAGTGTGGGGTTTGGGGGGGGGGGCATTTAATCGAATAAGAGGAGCTGTAATGGAAGCATGCTGGACTAAAACGCTGCATATGGGCTGCCCCCTTTGAGCAAATTTCAGACAGTGATAACGCTGTGAGCTGTGAGTGGGGGGCGTGGGGGTCGTGGGAGTCGTGGGGGGGCAAGGTCGGAGCCCCGTGTCTCACGTGAGGAGATTGTTTAAATGCAACGTTAAGGGAATAAGTACGCTGTAATTGACCGTGTGGTCCTGACCTCTCCTCGGGCCCTCGGGCCCCGCCCCCTTAACGTTTCCACGGTGCCCTGACCGGGCGCCAAACAACCCCCATTATCGTCTGCCATCGAAAGCGGTCACATTTAGTGCCCCAGATGCACTCATGCTAACACAGTAATTGTCGGATACCCCCCCCCCACCCCCCCCCCCCCACACACACACAGTAGTGTCCTGTGTGGGTCTCTGCCGCCCCCTGGTGGCGTGAACCAGGCTGCTGCTGTTGTAATTCGACCGTAGAACTTTAAGATTTAGCTGAAGTTTATTGCAACAACTATGTTTATATAAAAAAATGATGTCAAATTTAACCTGTAAGTGATGGGTTAACATGAAATAGGAAGGAGGTCGCTCAATGCTGCTTATGCTTATGTGCTTGTGGCCGACTGGACAACGTCTAGCTGTTGAATGATGGACAACATACTACATCCTCCCAACAGTTACCATGACGATCAAAAACATGTGTGTCCCGTGTGAGGAACTGTGCGACGCATTAACTCATGTGAACACCAGGGGGAAGCAGCCCCTTTGATGACAAACAGTACGGTTATATCACAAAGATGGAACATAACAACCGCACACACGCAGTATTATCGCCAAGGCGTTTTCCATGCTTTTAATTTGGTGTCCGGCTAAAGGGGCGTATAACGAGTTAAAAGGCCTCGTGCCATTAGGAGGCTGTAGTCACTTAAATTATTCTTCTCTTTGGGTTTTTTGGGAGGCTCAAAAACAGTATGTTTCCGGGTGAAATCACTGCTAGTAACTTCAGTGTCGGGGGTATGTTGGTCAATGGCAGAAAGCCGCCTGAACCAATCGGCGTCACACCTCAGAGAACCAGCAGACCGGAAAGACCAGGAGCCTTCACAATAAAAGCATCGCAGTGCCACATCGTATCAGCAGACTCCTTTCTTATGAAAACAAATTCAGGCTGCGTAATGTTGTTTTATATCCACATGAATATGTAACGTTATGTTGAAATAATGTAAATCAAAACACAATGTGGTTTCTTGTAAAGTTTCAACGCGTCCACTCTCGGCGCGATAAGTAAAGGGGCTTTATTTTGAAGTCACAAAGGGGAAGTACTACTTTCTTCTGCCTCAGACTTGACAGCGAGGGGCGGAGGGAGAGCCGGCGGAGGGAAACGCAGCAGCAGCAGAGGTGGTGGCGAGTGATTCACCTTCAGTCCACCTGCGAGGTCCGTAGCTGCTTAACGGCTTCCAGGCGATATTTCACGTCCCGCGGGTTCAAACGGCCGTCGACCTGTCACTGGAGAGAGGGACCTTAAAAGGTGAGTCCCCGTGTTTATTTTTTATAATTATTTTTTTTCTTCAGCTTCGTACTTTTTGTTCACTTTTCCCGGGTGACGACCTCACGCCGGACTGCGCTTTTTTTTCTCCACCTGTCAATTAACGCTAAATGTCGCGTGGCTTCGGCTGCCCACATCACGTGCCTACTCCTAAAAAAAAAAGTAACTTCCATGGGAGCCACGTTTTTTGATATGACCGTTAGTTGTATTGATATATACACGTCACCTGGTTGGAGTGTTTGATCAGTTAGTGCCACGCAGAGAGAGAGAGAGAGAGAACGTTAACGTGAGGCGACTTGAGATCAGTTATTTCCACGAACATCTATCGCCGTTGCCGACGTAAAGTTCACGCCGAACGTACCGGGAACCTCCGTGGATGTGTTACGGACTCACGAGTGGTTCCGGGAACTTCTCGTTTCGGCTGCAAACCCAGAACCACAACGAACGTCTGCATTTTCTCCGCCGAGTTTGGCGAAACTCCGCAGAGGCAGAACGTCACGTTCCCGGATGACGCGTCTCGCGCGAGCTGCTTGACCTTTAACAGTGGCGTTCCCTTTTTTTTTGGGGGGGGGGGGATAGGAAGGCCGTTAATTGTTTGTTATACTGAGCCCTTGTTTTTCTTGCTGCTATTTCAGTGTGCGTCTCATTCAGGCTGCTTATTACTCAACAATCTGTTTTTTTTTGCTTTATACGTCCCCTGAAAAGTTTGACCATTTGTCGTTTGACTCCTGTGCTAAGGGGGGGGGGGGTTGTATGTCCAGAACCACTGATCTATTCAACCAAAGCCTCGGGGGGGGGGTCACTGGGACCCGCTCATTACTCCGAACGTGTCCCCACTGTGTTTTATTGTTGCGAAATGGGGGTAAATAAAGAGGATCTGAGACTCTGGCGAGTGACTTCATTTAGTCAGCTTTCTTCCTGTTTTTCTTTTCCCATGCATGTTAACCTTTTTCTGGTGATCTTATTTTGTTTGGGGGGAAAAAGAAGGTGGCATGAGCTAAAATATCTTTGGGGAATTTGATCCTCCTCGTGTTGTGGAACTTGAGCAGATTCATAGAAAAACACACACACAAAAAAAAACCTTTCATGAATCAACACTTTTGGATTCGTGTGACATAATCTGGCCTGGGATCTGTTGTTTCTAAATGCTGCTTGGCATTGACTCCAGCTTGTGACTAACAGTCTGTGACCTTACTGTTTGTTGTTGTTGTTTTGATTCCGGTTATCATAGCTTCGTGCACGGTGTGCTGACAGGTGTTTGTGTGTAGGTAAATTTACCTGTAAACAAACAGCTTCTCTGTATTAAATTTGTATTGATATTTGACAAACTAGACGGTGCAATAAGAGGTTTAGTTGATGAAACAATAGAACAAATTTATGGGAAAAGAGAACCAAGCAAGGCGTGATATGATTGAATCCTTAAAGGCTGATCTATGCTACAGGCGTCCGTGTGGAATTTAAGCCACGTGCGACTTGATTGTTTACAAACCTAAAGCCCCCAAACAAACGCGGCCTTCGGCGCGTTTCGGGCCGATCTAAATTCCAAAATTTAAAAGGCATCCCGTCAGCGGCTCACACACACATACCACCACCCCCCTCCCCCCCCACCACCACCACCACCAGCCCGCAGATGATCACTGAAACACGTGGACACAGAGCCACCAATGTTGTCCCGAAAGGAGAGAGTTGCTGTGCGATGTGGTTTTTTGTTGTTGTTGTTTTTTGATCAGGCGGTGGTCCTCCTGGCTGCCCTTTCGTTGGGCGGGAACCGCTGTCGGGGGATTTGGGGGGGGGGGGTTGCAGGACGCTGATAAGACGAGCTGACGTCACTCCAACAATGCAGCTATTTTCTCCGAGCCAGATTGGGTCCCGAAAGGCCGGCCTTTTGAATGAAGGCAGAATTCTAAATGAGGGAAGAAAAGACGAGAAGTTTTTAAACGACAGCGGGGGGGGGGGGGGGTGCAGGGTGTGTCGGGTCTCGGCGTGATGACATCACTCTGGACCCGGGAAGGCCTGTGCAATCGGCACAATGGGACCCCGGTGTCGGGCTTCTCGGAGGGGGGGGGGCGTCAGAGTGTTTGGACGGCGAATGGTGGTCTCTTGGCTTTGGCGCCGCTCCAACGACGTCGGATTCCAAACGAAACAGCGTTGGGCCGCTGGAGCCTCGTGGGAAGGAAGAGCTTTTCGGGATCCACCCTTCAAATGTTTCACACCTTTTTCCTCAAGGCCTGTAAAACTACAGATGCACAGATAACGGCACAGGATGAGAGTGTTTAAAGCCAAGTTAAGGATAACATAATTAGCCATAAAGGGGGCGGGGTTTAAGGAATAATTGGATCCATAGTGTCAGAAAGGTTAGTTGGGAGTGATGTGTTATTTGAACTGTCGTCATCTTCTTTCTCTTCTCTCCCAGTCTCACACCCCCCCCCTCCATACAGACACACACACATACTTAATCACACTTCCTGCTGTTGTACTTTAAAAGTAATCCCCCCCCCCCCCCCACCTCCCTATTACAATGAGAAAGACTTGCGTAACATCCTCTCGGTGTGTTTTTATTATCTGTGCTAGCTTAGCAGGCTAACGGCCTTTCATCAGTGTAAAGTTCTTTATGCTGCCGGCCGTGTGTTGTTCTGATTCGACTTCACCTCGCCGGTTGTTCCAACGCTCCACACAGCACGAGATCTGCCGCAGCGGGAGCTGCAGGAATCCTTCACTCCTTGCTGCGCAGCAGGCCGGGACCTGCCGAGGAATGCGGGCGAGTGTTGGTGAGACGCAGCAAAAAAACGGAGGAAGAGGCGTCCTGACTGCTTGCTTTTTTTATTTTTTTTTTATTCATTACACAGTCACGTTGCATGCGTTTCTGGTTGGACGGCCAAGGAGCATGCGATGCGTTGGGACGCATTCACCCCCGCAGCGCACCGTGAGAACGAGGTGTGAACGAAGCTCTCCGGTTACCAAGTGGAAACAAACGAGGGAGCATCGTGGATCGCTCGTGCGTGAAGGGAGGCCGACTCCCCCAGCGTGGCTCCTTCTGACATAATTTCTCATCTCCCGTCCAGGGGGAATCGAACCCTTGAGACGCAACCATAAACTGTGCTGTATAGGATCGGCGTACGGCTCCACTCTTCTCCTGCATCCACGGCTGCCATACTGGCACAACGCACGTTTCTGCTATCGAATTTCATGTGGCTTTCTGTCCGATTTTGTTATATGAGGCCACATTTTGTCCAGGAGTTTAGTCGTAATGATGCTACTAAATGTCTCCTCTGTCTGGTCCTCAATCTGATTACATTTCATAAAGGCGGGAAAAATGTTTAATGTCTTATGAAGAACAAATCTTTATCTCTATGATAAAGGCGTCAACGGATTAGTATTTTAGTTCCAGTGACGGAGTGACTCCTCAAAAAGTGTTCTGCCTCATAAATGGACACTTTTTGAATGAGAGAAAGCTTTGAGTCGTTAGTTCATCATTTCAACAAATCAAACACACTTTCTGTGTTGTTGTTGTTGGTCCTCGCCTCCTCCCAGATGCTTTAGCGTAGCGGCTGTCACGGCGGCTGAGGTCGAGCCATGCCTCCACCCTGTGGGGGGGGAGGGGGGGGGGGGGGCTCCAGCCTCCACTCAGTGACCCTAGAGGGCAAAAAAAAAAAAAGTTGGTTTCATGTCTCCATGGCAACGCTTTCTCACAGCGCAGGTACCTCTGTGCAAAGGCCGACGACAACCACACACACACACACACACACACACACACGTACTGACAAAGGATGGGAACGTGTGTGTCTGTCTGTGTGTGTATTCCAACGCTGTGATGTCATTAAGGCCACATGTCTGGACAGACTATATCTGTAGAGTGAATATTTGACATACGACTGATGCATCAGCCGTGTGTGTGTGTGTGTGTGTGTGTGTGTCGACCTTTGCTCCTTCAGACAGCCGGCAGGTAACTAATTTACAGCGTGTCCGAGAGCGCAGACAGTCGCACTTCACCCACCTGAGAGCCGCCGCACAATGGCGCCTAAAAATAGAAATTGCAGTCAGCGCTGAGTTAAAGGAGTTGGGGGGGGGGTGGTTTCAGTCTCACAGATGCGCATTGATTGACTCACCTTTGACGCCAGTGAAAAGCCGCCTGTGTGTTTCTCGATTGGGGGGGGGGGGGGTTATAAACGTCCCACTGTGCTGATGAGTGTTTTTTTTTTTTTAAGTGACACTAGCTCTTTTGTTTCCGGTGAGACGGTGATGACGCCGAGTGGCCCTTCAGACCGACACTGGGTCGAAGGAGTGCTCTTCCCCCCACCCCCCCCCCCCCCTTTTTTTTAAAAGTGTGCATTCCTTTCCTGTGATGTCGTTACCTAGATGGTCAAAACCCCTCCCTGTTCAACGCGCTGGCATCTTGAACAACATTTGATTCAGTCTTTAATGGCATCCTGATTTCGGCGCCCCGGGGCAGAGTCGGGGGAGCGGGGAGGACGGGGGGCGGGGGGCGGGGCCGGGGGTGGGGGCTTCCCCTCCAGGTACTCGGGCCTATTATGCAACCCTTTAGGGCCCGACCAAACCACCCGGGTAACAAAAGCATCTCACTGCTGCCCTTTATTGCCTGACGCTTGCAAGAGAATTAATGATGTTTAGGAGACTGGTGGGGGAGTGAAAGCACCCCCCCCCCCCGCCTGGTGACCGGCCCACATGACCACTGCAATGAGCCTACAGAGGGTTTATTGGCAGGCAGTGTGAGGTAGAAGGAGAGACTTATTGGGATTGGGCATTCCTCGCATTCCTGTAGGATGGGCAGAGGGGGGGGGGGGGGGGGGGGGGGGGTTGGAGGAGGAAGGGAGTGGGTCAGTGTTTATGTGGGAGCAGGGAAAGTCACTTCAAAGCAGATTGTGTGTGTGTGTTTCATTTGTTTGGACTTTGAAGTTGTCGTGACGACACTAGATTCTAATCGTGGCTGCATGTCGTTCAGCTGATGCCCCTCTGTGACGCTCGGTGATCCTCTCGTGTGAAGTTTTCCTCGTGCTCGAACAGAAGAAGACTGTATTTGGACGTTTTTGTGGAAGAGTCACAGAAGTCGCCTCCTGTTGAGCAATAGACCCAAACTTCAAGGTTCCAAGAATTCCATCTGGAGATCTGCGACGGGAGGGACATCACGGTCCCCTTTTTTTTTTTTACAACCTCTTATCAATTCATAGATTTGGGCCCAAAAAGCCCACTGGCGTTGGACTGCAGCTGTTCCCAGATCAGGCAAAGCCCCCCCCTCCCTCCCCCCACAGCAAGAAACGTCATATCTGGATCGGTCCACAGTGAATGCTCAGTCTGTTGTTTGCTCAATTTCATCCAAAATCACACACACACACACTCTCACTCATGTGATGCCAGCCGGCTTGGCAAGTTGAACATCGGCTGCCTTCTGGCCTGAGGTCCCGCCGCTGCACTTCCTGCGGGGGCCCGCCGCCCCTCGCGTGGCTCCACCGTCGCGGCAACCTCTCCGGCTCCCACGGTGGTTCTTGTGAGTCTCTTTGCGTCACTCCCTGATTGAGCATCGTAACCACTGGGGGGGTGAGGGAGAGAGAGAGAGAGGGGGGGCGGGGGACAGGAAGTGTATACTGACCTCTCAGTGTGCATTGCCAGCCATTAGCGGGCTGTGGTTGTTTTTGTTTGGGGGGGGGGGTGCGAGGGTGCTGTTAACTCGTAATAACGTATCGCTTGGTTCACATCTTGGTTTCCATAGCGATGGCTCTTTGAACCCTCGTCAGATGGTGCTGGTGGGGGGGGGGCACATGCAGAGGTCGGGTTTTTGAACGTTCACCAGTGGATTTTGGGGTTTTTTCAGAAGCCCAAAGGACCCAAACCCAGTCTGGCATGTGGCGACCCCACAACAAATGTTTCACAATCTGTCAATTTATGTTGTGAGCTTTATTCATTCGGTATAAACTGCCATCGTGGGTTTTTCCACAGTTCTCTTTTAAATTCCTGATTTTTATCAGGATACAAACTCATCCTCCAGCCAAATCCTTGTAAAACATGCAATTTGTTTGGCTAGATATACTTTACCCACAGGCCAAACAACAACAAATGCATCTATTGATCACCATTAATCAAAGAACAGTCACGCAGGACAATTAAAACAACCAATCAATTTGACATGGTTCGTTTCAATGATGACAATGAGTGGCAATTTATTTTTAAACGAATATCAATCTGCTAGTAAATTTAAATCTGTTATTGCTGCACTCAAGCTTATAAGAAAGTTCACACTTGAGTTTAACCTTGTTCCTTTTAACCTACACAAATATTGCGTTAATGTGTACACTTTCATGGTTTTAAATGATTGACAGACGTTGATGTTTAGGCTAAACGCAGGTAATATATTGTGCCTTCCCATAGCTCTGATTTCTTTGACGAGGACTTTTCCTCCAATGCGACATGAGGTCGCAGTGAAGGTCGCTTCAGAACGTACATCTGTGACTTTTTGATATTCTCTTTCTGGCCCCCCACCCGTTACAGCGCCAACCTGATCTTTACTCGGCCTTTTGACCCCTCGACGAGCTTCTAGTCTTCTGGCTTATCGTGTCCTCTCGTTCCATCAGATGCAGTGTCACAGCCGCTATCCAGACACCCCCAGCAAGGAGCAGAGGACCAGGCAATAAGACCCTTTAGGACAGAAGGTACGGGGTGTGTGTGTGTGTGTGTGTGTGTGTGTTAGTTTGTCCTTTTCCGTCTTCCGTTGTCTTCCGCCCTGCTTTGGAGAACTGAAACAGTTCTTTGGTTTGATTTCTCGGAACACTGATTTAATCAGAAAGATCACATGTTGTTTTCTGTTTATTCTTCTTCTTGTGTGGTAACAAACGGATGTTTTCTTGATCGGAGGGATGCAAACTGCTGGTTTTATCCAACGATCAGGCTTGGGCTCATTTTGTTGCCATTTGCTTTATTTCGGTTCATGTCTCATTTCTTCCTCCATATTTGGAGCCGTTAATCAGCTTTTTTTTTTTTTTTTTAACACCTTGCACCCCCCCACCCCCCCTCCCCATCGACACTCATTAGTCTCATTAGTCGCTCACAAGACAAGTGAGGGACATTTTCCAGGAATGACTTCTGAAATGCGTGGAAACCCTTTTTTATTTTTTATTTCTGACTCTCTCACAATCCCAGGAAGCCCGGCCCTCGGCCTCTCTCTCCGAGGCGTGTTGTTTGGGCGCCATTAACCTTGTGGCAGTGACCTTCGCCACCCGCCGCTGTGTTTTATAATTGGACGACAACAGAACGCACGCTGCCACAGTCGAGTAATTAAGAGACACGGCCCGACGACGGGCTAATGTGTGTGTGTGTGTGTGTGTGTGTGTGTGTGTGTGTGTGTGTGTGTGTGTGTGTGTGTGTGTGTGTGTGTGTGTGTGTGTGTGTGTGTGTGTGTGTGTGTGTGTGTGTGTGTGTGTGTGTGTGTGAACTGAGGAGGTGGACATCAGCGTGTCACCTCAGCAAAGAGTTCCCATCAACCTGGCTTCTTTGTGTGTGTGTGTGTGATTCAGTGCGAATGTGTGGCCCTTTTGTCTGTGAAGGAGATAAATGGCGGTTTGAACTAATGCTGAGAAGAAAAAGAAGAAGTCAGCTGTGGTGGGGGGGGGGGGGCCCTGCTGCATTTGCAATGGCTTAGTGTTATTTTTGTTTCTGTCAGTGGTTGTGAATGGATGAAAGGCCTCAATGTAGAGCTGTTGTTGGGGGGGGGGGGGGGGGATTGAAAAGCATTAATGCTTGAATGAACTCTATTTCCTGCTATCGTGGTTAGACTTTGTTCTTATTCCGTTGTTCATTTATTTGCTGAATTGGGGGTGGGAGACGCACCTGGCTCACCTCTAGTTAAAGCTGTAACCATTCACGTTGTCATGTTTTTGTCTTGTCATGTCTTTCTACAATGTGGGTTAGAACCGGTCCGTTTCAAACCCACGAGACGTTGATTCTTGTTTTCAATGCAAACAATGTTGTCCTGACGGAGGGGGGGGGTTGTTAATAGAATGCATGTCCACTCCCTGATGCCGGCTGCTCATTGTTTCCTTTGTCAGAGTTTCCAACGGAAGACTTCCTCTGTCTTAAAAAATAATAATAAAAAGAATCAATGAAGGCTCATCCTCGTGTCTCACAGAGAAGCACCAACCTGCACGCGGGGGGGGGGGCGGGGGCGGAGCTCCTTGACCAGCAGAAACGAAGAGGGAGCCGATGACTCATCATGTCCACTCGAGCATTCCTGTTCCATTGGATCAGATTGGCACTTTGCATTAATGCCCCCCCCCCCCCCCTCCCTCTCCGGGCTTTAGTGTGTGGGTGTGTTACTGAAGGTGTGAGGAAGCAGCAGGTCTCATTCTGCAACAGTAAATCATGTGCTTGTTTATTGCGGGGGCCCAGCACCATGTGACCTTGTGCCTCCCCCCCCCCCCCCCCCCCTCTCTTTCCCAGTGAGTGTTTTTACTGTTTATGTGTTGGTCTGTGAGGCAGAGATGGAGAGGGATGTTGAAAAGTTGGCAGTGGGGGGGTGGGGGGGGTTGGGTTGAGAGTTGACGGGTGCAAGGGCAACACAAGGGCGTGTTTGTGCAGGGCACGGGACTGTCCTCGCCGCCACGCACGCCAAAAAACAAAAACAGAACAGAGGCTTATTGTGGAGGACCAGTTCGGTCCGTGCGCTACAGTCACACACACACACACACACACACTGTATCGCACATCTTCTCATCGGTCTCTCTCTCTCTCTGTCTCTCCTTCCTTCTGTCTGTTCGTCTTCCTCCTCGTTACTATTTCCACATACCTTACTGGTGTTTTTAACCCATCGTTCTCATTTGCTTTCTTTCCCTTTGGGGGGGGGGTGGGGGTCTGGGGATGGTTGTGCCTCTGAAGTGAATCAGGCTCTGTAAACACCCCCCCCCCCCCCATCCTCAGACAGTAAGATGAACTCCTAATCCGTCTTCATTATGGAGACTTATCTGCGTAGTAATTTACATCCACATCGTATCGCATTACTAGGGAATTGTCCTCGACGCCATCACCACTCCTCGCCTTTTGCAGTTAGCCAATTGATTTCCTCTTTAAGAAACGAGGCACGTTGTCATGGACGCTTACGCAACATTATTGTTGTCAGGATTGCCTCGTGACGTCCTGTGTTCCCGGTCCTCTCCTCACTTTGTTTCCTTCGGGTACCACAGCCTCATTGATGGGATCAGCTGCCGCTCTGAGGCGTAATCGCCTGCTGCTCCACCGCCTGATGGTGTATGGAATGTGGTGCTGTAGGCCTCACCTTGCGCGTAGACTTAACCTATAACCTCTGAGGGGGTTTAAACTCCCCCCCCCTTTCGGACGGGACATAAATTGGTCTCAGTTTGGTTATTCTTTCCGACAATCGCTAACTGGAGTTTGGCTGAAGTGACCCCTCCCCGTTGGTCTTGTTTTTAAAAGGCAGACCATTAAATGAGGGTGAAACCCAATCGGATCGCCCGGCGCCACCTCGCATTGTATGGCGCGCTTTTGCTTTTGGAATTCTGGGAGACTTCTGATGAATTTCCATCCGCATTAAACGTGTACATAAGGTTTCCTTGGTGACGTGACTCTGCTGTAATCTCCCACACACACACACACACACACACACACACAAACTGCTGCTACTGCAGAATGCACTTCAGGCCGTTCCAGGCAGGTTCAAACCGATGCAGCCTTTGCTTCTAAGTGGAACGTGTGAATTCATGTTCCCGACATGGGAAGCCGCTGCGTAAATATGCTCGGTGTGAAAGAGGTTCCTGGACGTTGCCAGGCAACTGATTTTACAAAATAAATGTTTGCCTTGTTCTCTTTTCTGAAGGCGTTAAGTCTTCATCTCAATGCTCCGTGGTAAGCTGCTCGCTCCCCGGCCGCTGTGACATAACCGAGGTCTTGGGATGCTGAGGCTCCGTAGGAGGAAGTTACTGACGTACTTCCATCTGTTCAATGTGCTGGATTTCGATCGGGCGGGCGGCAGCGTCTGTTGAGTCAGCAGAATGCAGATGACTGAGATGCCGGGCCAGCAGAACCAAGAACATTCCTGAAGAGAAGGCGGGTCGTGGAGGGGGGGGGGAACGCAGCTTCCTGCACCTGCTTCCTGATGCATTTGCGTCTGTTTGTCGCCATGTTGTGGTTGTCGTCTTTCTGGAGTCAGGAGGCCACGGGGTTGATGGCCGCGTTTGGCACAAGTTCATCTCCGACGTCTTGTGCTCAGGTGCACGTTGCGTCCACTCGGTCCTTCTGTCTCCGGTTAGGGTTTCAGCATGAAGGTGTCCCTGTTCTACTGTCACGAACAAAAGCATTGTGTGTGTGTGTGTGTGTGTACCTTGTCGGTGAGATCATGTGGACTTTGATCAGAGTAAACATTTTGACTCCTCGGCAGCGTTCCTCTTCTCTCCATGAATGACTGGTGGGGACTTTTGAGCCCGGAGTTTGTTTGTCACTCACTTCCCGTCCGGTGTCATTTCCTCCCGTCTGAGAAGTGGGCATGCGCCTCTGTGTCACTGGACGAGGGGGTGGGTGTGGTTGGTATAATGGAGCGCTGTCCGGATATGGTTGAATCACACACACACACTCCCACTCTATCGCTTTATCTGTGCTTCCTCTCAGACGGAATGCATGGAGGCGATTTTGTTTTCAAGGCACTTCCTCGTCTGCAGTTCTGAGTCGACCATTTCTTGCAGGAAAAGTCTAAACCGGATCCATGTGCATCAGCTAGTAGACTTAGTGGTGCTCTGTGACAAGTTATAGTGTTTTACTTATTGTGTGCAGCTTTATTCTATTCCACTGCATCTCAGAGGAAGTCAACGTAGTTTCATATTACGATTTGTTCCTATTCCACCCTTATCTCAAATGGAGATGTGATGTTATTTATAGATTAGAATAGTTTTGTTTCCTCAAAATAATTCCATCAGCTAAACCTGAGGAAATGAATAAGGTCCTCTAACCGGAAGTTTCTGAACTGGTGAAAAGGTCTCTCAGATCATGGTGTTTTGGGGGGGGGGGAATACAGGTGCAGCGCGGTGGCGTCTGGCTCCGTCACCGCGGTTGGCGGCTCAGAGTGAAAGCGGATGTGCGGTGACGGACACCAGAGCGTCTCCGGTGACTGAGGTGCCTCATCACTGGCAGTGAAATCAGGTGGCTGCACAGTCTATTTTTAGTTTGGTGAATTATTTGAAATCCCACCTGCACTTTGGCAGTTTTCTCTCTTTCTGCTGAGGTTTGTCTCCGCACTGGTTAACTGGGGCCCAGTGTTTGTTGGTAGTGGGGAGGTGACGCGGTCCTAGATCCTCTTTGTGAACTTTATTTTTAGCCCGTCGTGGAAGAAAAATGTGTCACAATACTCTTTATCACCCGCTTTGACCTCTTTGTGTCACACACACGCACAAACTATTTATGTTAGCCCTTCCTTTTCTGCCAGTCACACACACACACACACACACACACACACACACACACACACATTCCATTGTGGAGAGCCTCACAGGCCTGCGACTATCGGACAGAGGGAGCTTTATAAAAGAGTGCTGAGTAACGCCAGTGTTTAAACGGCCACAAATGCATCTGGGCATGAAAGCCTTCGCCACACGTCGCTGGTTCAGAGGAACGCGGACGTCCATCCCGAAGCCGCGGCGCGCCTCCTGGGCCTTTTGACGGAGCTTCTTGTCTCCCCTTTTTTTGGGAGGGGAGACTGTGTGCCCCTCCCTCCCTCCGGGTTATGCTCACCTCTGATGTACCGCCGCTGTCCTTTGATCAGACGTGAAGATTCAAAGCCGTGATCAGGTGACTGTTGTCTCATTTTCGTTTTTAAGTTTGGTGAAAAGCGAGAATCTTTCCGCCTGAAGACAGTTCTGAGCCCAAAGTCGCAACAAATGCATCAAATTTCAATACTAAGTTTTTTCATGAGCGCAAAATATGCGTCTGTCTGCAGAAGGACAGGCGGATCGTGTTTCTGCACCTTGCAACACAAACAGGCCTCAAAGTGTCCTGAAGCACAGGCGGACTGGGCCGTTGGGCTCCTCTGTCCGTCACATGAAACTCTCTCTCTCCCCCCCCATCCTGGGAGGAAAAAATCCCCGCCCTCTAAAGCCTGACCTTGCAGCAGACCTCTGGATGTCTGCCACAGTGTACTGGTGAACCCGCTCACCTGTGACCATAATGTAGGCAGAGAGGGAGTCCCAGCAGGACGACTCGCCTGGTGGGGAAACGTGTCGGCAGACGCACAAAAACACCCATTCATCCGTCCCGTGAGCACCCAGGGGTGCAGACGCGCCGTTGTGTTACCTACTCAGGTGTGTAACTGTGCACCTTCTGTGGTTGTCTCGCTCGCCGTTGTCTGCCCTCTTTGATCCGCTCGTCCGACTGGTTTCATGTCTTGTTGCAACAAGAGTGTGTGTCTGTGTGTGTCTGTGTGTGTGCACACACCGCGTCTCCATGCATGTGAGAGTCTTTCATACATAAACGTGGTTTAGAATGCTAGACCGTGGCTGCAGAGCAGATTTTCTGCGCCGTCCGCGGGCACCAAGCAGCCAATCTGCCAGTAGCTGGAGCACTTAAGTTAGTGAGTGGTGAGGGAGGAGGAGGAGGAGGAGGAGAAGGGGGGGGGGGGGGCATTAGAGGCAATCAGCGCTGTCACTTTGAATGGGTGGAGTAGAGACGAGACGGAGATGGACCTGTGGCCGAGTGGAAGAGTTGATGCTCCTGGCGCTGGAGGACCGGCTAATGAGAAGAAGGCAGGTGGAAGTGGCGTGACGCTGCAGCTGTGGTCCAAGCGCACGTCCCAGGTGGAAACCAGCCTGTGGGGAGCTTTACTTTACCTTTTATTCATTTATTTATTTATTTATTTTTACACCCGCGGCTGAGGAAGCATGCAGCTCACTGCAGCTCCGCGCATTTAACATGCGTTTGTGTGTGTGCTGCTCGAGCTGCATGTCTGCACCATGTGGGTCGCATGCGCTGGATGTTGAGTCCGGTCTCAGCTGCAAACTTTCTCGGCCTTTTGAACATGTAGAGAGAGGAGTCCCCCCCCCCCCCTTTAGTAGGAGCAGCTGTTTTTGTGTTGATTAAGCACACATGTGTACTTGCACCTTTTTATGCACTTGCTAGTCTATAAAAGTGTCTGTGTGTGTGTGTGTGTGTCTGTGTATTCTGGGGGGGGGGGGTTGTTGCGTTGTCGGATGAGAGGAGGCTGACCTTTTGTTCTGTTTGCACACTGGGCATTCCTCTGAGCACTGGCCCTCTCCCAAGTTAAAGCCACCGGCCTCCTGCTGCCTCCAAAGGGACTCGACTTGTTAAATAAATACATTGTTGTTTGAAAATGTCTTATTTGTTTACCCAGAAGTGTCACCAGAACTTCTCAGCTCTGACTGGAACACTGTCCTCCGTGTTGTTTTAAGCCGGCCGCAGGTTTGCATGTTGGCTTTAGGGAGGGGCCTGGTGTCTTACTGGAACACCCTTACTGGCCCGAGCTGCTGTTTCTGGGGGAAAAAGGGTTCTGGGCCAGAACAACGGCGCGACGCCGACGTGCTGGATGCCAGTTTCTTCATGCTTTGTTGACGGGATGATACCACGTAACCAAAGCGCTGTTTTCCTTAGGTTGCTTTGTCGGCTTGTCATTCTCCTGCCACTGTAATCAAGCTTTTAAAGGCTCCGCTTCGCTCATCCCAAAAACACACCCTGCAAGCGTCCCGAATGAGCGGCTGAGAGCGAAAGGCCCCTCAATAAATCGCCTTTGCTAAAACCCACCAATCTGTCGTGTGCCCCTCCAGGTCCTTATGGTGGAGGTGGTGTGCGCTGCTGCCCTTTGCCATGCCTCCTGCCATGACAGACCTCCTGGACATATGGGCGGCCCACTCGGCCCTGGCCGGCCACGTTCTGGACCAGGTCACCGTGGACTTCCTGCTGCCCACCGGCATCTACATCCAGATGGACGTGCCCCGCGAGGCCACCATTCAGCACATCAAACTGGTGAGTGGCCGCAGATTAGTAAGACCGTCTAGTGAAATCCGCTTTCAACACACTTGAACAAAAAAAAAAAGAAGAGGCGATTGGTTGTTGCGTTTGCATGTTGCGCGTCCACTTTGTTGTCCTCTCATGACCTGTTTACCGGCTATTGGCTAATGAGGGGAAAGAAAAAAAAACATCCCACACACAGCTGGTCAGTTATTATCTGATGCCTTTGTTGTGACAGAGGTGGCTGCTGCGGCCTGCCGGCTGTTTTTGGTTTGTTTGTTTTTCCTTCTCCAGGTACCTGTTGCTTCTCTGCTTACGACAGAGAGTGTCTGTGTGTGTGTGTGTGTGACGCAGCAGATTCTGTGGAGCAGATGTCGGAATTCACGGCCTTGATGTTTTTTTGGAAGAAATGACTTTTTGAGCACGCACCCTCCAACATGTTTTCCCCAGACGTGCACAAAAGCCCGGGAGGGGGGGGGGGGGGGGGGCTTTTTCTAAACCTCTTCCCACGTTTCAGGTCTTTGAATCCATCTAAATGTCGATACTTCACGAATAAAAGAGCTCCGTTGGCACCTGTGAAAGGGCTCCGTTCCCCGAGGGAAGCTGTGTGCAGACGCTGTGCAAAGTTGCGACAAATCATAAGTCAGTGAAGCAAGGCGGGAAGAGGAGACTTAATAAATGGAAGAAGGCGGGGGGGTGGGGGGGGCATGGCAGCTTCGCACCAGGCCGCTGAAGGACTGCATTCCGTCCGTTCACGATAACCAAGATGAGGAAATATTTGCCCCGGTGGAAAATCCGCAAGCGAGTTCTGTTCCGTTCCGTCACGGCCGTCAAAACCTCAAGACGCTTTGAGTGTTCTGTTGTTCTCGCCAGAAGCCGCACGACCTCGGGCGAACGCACTGGAGCGGGTCTGTGATCACGCCGTCGGGGGGGGGGGGGGGGGGGCGCATGAGTCACAATACGCATCATTCACAGCCCAGAAGCTGCGTTGTGTTTGCCCTGAGTCACGTTCCTCCACGAGCTGACGTCACGTGTTGTTGGTTTTAGTCCTCAGGCGTTTGTTGGAAATCAAAAGAACAAAAATCCCATAGATTTCTAGTCCTCTGAGGCGGTGAACCGTTTGTTTAAACTATTAATATTTACTCACGTGTGTGGAAAAACCGACATTCTTACCCGGCAGAAACGTTCTGGATTGTGTTGTCACAGCAGTTATAACTGCAGCCATCAATTGATGGTTAAGTTGCAGGTGTTTTGATAATTGATTGAATCTGTTTTAAGGAACAAATGTCAAAACAAAAATCTACTCCAGGTAGCTTTTGGTCCCCTGCGGTTCTGTTCACTTCATCCCGGCTCCTCCTCCTCCTCTTCTCCCCCCCCCCCAGCTCTTATGGAAGCAGGCTCAGTCGTTCCCGCTGTTCCCCTCCCTGGGGGAGATGGAGAGCCACATGTTCGAGTGCGTCAACCAGGCCGCCGTTCACGAGGAGCTGGAGGACGAATCCCGCCGGCTGTGCGACGTGCGCCCCTTCCTGCCGGTCCTCAAGCTGGTGACGCGCAACTGCGGCCGAGCGGAGCGCCTGCTGGACTCCAAGATCGGCGTGCTCATCGGCAAGGGTAAGAAGGGGGGGGGTCCCTGCACACATTGCTCCCTGATTGAACCGTGCGCTGTGCCCGATAAAGGGGGGGGGAAAAAAATAAGGCCCTCGGGAGGCGGTGAGTGGGACGTCTCCATCGCCTGTCGCTGTGTTTTTACCCCGTGGGGAGCAGCAGGGGGTCGATCGGCGCCAAAGGGCCCGTCTGAGCGGGTCAAACGCTTGTTGTAAGTCAGACTTTTCAGTCATGCGTCAGGTGAAAATAATAAATACTTTCTTATTTCACACAAAGGGTACGGAGTTGGTCGTCTGTCGTACCAGCGCCGTAGTTTGATGCAAAAAACGCAGTTCCCAGCGAGCCTCTTTCCTTATTCTATGCTCCCTTTTAGACATATTATGTCTTGTTGCTGTTATGGTTTCCGACGCTTCACAAGGAGTGAAGTGGAAACGCCGCGTTGTTGTTTCGCTCTCCAGGAATACGGTCACGCGATGCAAGCCAGTGCGGTCCGTTCTTTTAAATGCAGAGGGTCATGTGACTGTTACCAGGAGGCAGCGTCCCGTTTGATAAAATAAACAAAGACAATAGGAAGAGACCCTCAGGGAGCAGAAGGGATGAAGTCCGAAACCAGACTTAACAGCGGGTCAGACTGCTGGCATTTGGATATTCGGAGGCTCTTGGTTTCTTTTACTCACTGCACAGGTGTTTGAATTCATTGTCTTTTTGAAAATGCATATTCATGCACACTAGAAAATGCAGTTTTTTGAACTCCTCGTGCTTCGTGTTCACGTGGAAAAAAACATTGATTAAACCCAATGGTTGTTTTGCTGAATCTGAGTTTTCTGAGTCTCCTCGAATCCCGCCGTGTCCTTATTTCTAACGACGCTTCCCGCCGCCAGGTCTCCACGAACTCGATGCCATAAATGACCAGGAGGTGAAGGATTTCCGCAGCAAGATGTTTCGCCTGAGCGAAGAGAGGATGCAGAAGGTCCAGATGATGACGTGCACGGAGTGGCTGCAGGCCTGCTTCTCCCCGCAGCTGGAGCCCCCGGCGGGGGGGGGGGCGGCCGTCACCGAGGGGCTCAACGACCGGCCGGCCGACCTGAAGGTCATCATCCACTTCGACCAGTCTCAGGTGAGGGACGTCGCCGCCGCAGACTGTTCATGGAGGAACGGTTGGTGTCATAAAATGCATGAAGTTTGCAGTTTCCACGTCTACTTCCTGTTAGACATCGAGGACAATCGACAACCAAGGGACAAACCTTATTAGACGAGTCGCAGGAGTATTTCTCCCTTTTACAGCCCTTCTTATTTTTGTGCGGATTGTCGTGATGGGGGAATCGGAGGCGTTCAAACGTCACGGTGGGATTTTCCGCTCCGCCTCGCATGCAAAGGGCCAGTTGATCTGGGCTTGAGCCTCTGATCCCGATGCCTCCTGGAATCCTCCCGTCGGAGGATTTCCCGGCACGGGGGGGGGGGGGGGGAGTGGAGAGAGGGGGAGGGTGGGAGAGAGGGAGACAGAGAGACGCTTCCTACAATGCTCTGCTCAGCATCCTGCTCCCCCCCCCGCCCTTTGATAGGAGAATGATGGATGGACGTCAGAGAATATAGATTAGTATGAAATACAAACCAATGTATAATAAGAGCTTAACACTTTTTAGTTCGACCGTATCTTGGGACTCGGGGCTATTTGAAGTTGTATCCATTTGCCTTACTGTAAACTGCACAAACATATAAAAAAAAAAGTCTTGAAATGAATTAACCATAATTAGGTCCTCACTGTTTAATGACTTTACGTTGAATGTTGCGGGAAACGGCCCCCGGATGGATGACCTCACGAGAGGAGGGACGCTTTGTGCTTTTAGGTGGAAAGCCTTTTGAAGCAGTGACTTTAGGTCGATGGAGGAACCGGGGCGGAAGGAATTGAATTGAATGAGAAAAATGAAAAGAAATCCATCAATGAACTCATTGGCGTGCTGCTCGTACAAACTCGTTTGAGAATAACCGTTTGACCGCTCCACCACATCAAAGAGAAGCCATGTGACTCCACCAGTCTGCCTCGGCAACTCTTTTTATTCTTTCTGCTCAGTTGTGACCGAGCCCAACCATCACAAGTCATGTGCGAACACTTAAGTGGGTCAAAACCATCAGTGAAACGATGCCGTCTCCCCGGACTCTCTCACTCACTCACTCACACACACACACACACGCACACACACACACACACACGCACACAGCTCAAGGGACACGAGCTCTGATTAAAATTAACTTTTTTTTTTTCCTCTCCTTATCTCAACTCTCTCCGACTGTCTCGTTCCAGCTGTCCGTCTCCGTCTCTCTTCTGTTATATCAATATTATTTCATTATAAAACAGATGGTCGTGTCCCTCCGGACCCGTGTGTATCAGCTTTGATCAACATCACACACACACACACACAAAATTAACGGCCATCTGCGACACGGCGCCCAGGTGGACGTTGGCAGGAAGTCTCATTTGGGAGCTGCAGGAGAGCACGTTGTGCACGGGGAGGTGTGCTGGTGTGGTTTGTTTGTTCTGAGGTGAAAAAGGACCAAAGTTCAGTGTTTTTAGAATTCAGCGGTTGGCTGACGTCTGTCGTGATGTCGCCGCGCTGTTGGTTTCGTAGGTTCGCCGTACCGTAGCGTGGCCTTTTCTCTTTGTGGTGAATTATTAATAAAGGACATTCTCACCTCCAGGAAATCATACTTCCCTCTCGGGTCAATGCTGAGCTATAAATGGAAGCGTATCACAGCGGAGCACTGGCTTGCGCATCGACACATTTTTAGAGCGCAGTATGTTGCAGGGCGAGTTCGTACTGACACGCATCAATCAACTCTGTGACTAACATGATGATGTGATGCAGCAACCTCCTCTTTGACATATTCTAGTTACGACTTTCCCAGTGAGACAGTTTCAAGCAGCAGATGTGGTTTTTAACTAGAGGGTCACGGTCTGAGCGCACCGACGTCTACTCATGTCTCCGTCTCGCCCGACAGGACTCGGCCAGCCTGAAGGTGGCGCCGTCCTGCGTCCCCTCCGAGCTGATGGAGCTGGCCCTGAAGAAGTGGCTGACCACCCACGGGCCAGAGGAGGAGGAGGAGGCGTGGCGGGGTCAGTACGTGCTGAGGGTCAGCCACTGTCTGGAGTTCCTGTGTGGAGAGCAGCCCCTGATTGAGTACAAGGTGAGTGAGTGAATGGATGAATGATGTGTGTGTTTACCAGAGGTGTGGACTCGAGTCATGTGACTTGGACTCGAGTCTGACTCGAGTCATGAATTTGATGACTTGAGACTTGACTCGATAAAACGTACAAAGACTTGCAACTCGACTTGGACTTGAACACCGATGACTCGTGACTTGACTTGGACTCGAGCCTTTTGACTCGAGAAGACTTGCTACTTCCCATGAAAACTGGGGGAAAACATTTTCACACCACCGCGCCGTGCTGTTTATCTGCATCTGTCAAATAAATGTGCGCCACCTGTATGCAGAGAGCGCGCGCTGCCTGAACAACATCCAATCACTGCAGTCCATTTGACCGTATCAACGAGACAGCTCGTTCATGGTTACAAAAATCTGGATTTTTGAACCCGGATTCAGACTCCGATGGAAATCCTCGCCAACATTATGTCAACGTCCGTTTTAAAGTAGTGTAATGAGCTGAGTTAAAGTTATTAGTTAATCAGTTATGCAGATGTTGCATGTGTTCACGTTATGCTCCGTTACCAGCTGTAGTTACGCGAGACAACCCGAGTTTTGGGGGGCCGTTTATGCGGAAGTGTTCGTTCGGCGTGGTGACGGCCAACAGTGACCGAAGTTGAGTTGTTTTATATAAATAAAGCCAGTCATCGCCTCCTTATTTACGCTGCAGCATTGGGGTGAGCGTTACAGTACTATAACACAGTCACAGTCCATCCACCGTTACCCTTCCCTTCGTAGTCTAGGTCTGTGAGGCAGCGCACCATCACCCAGGGTTCCCCGTCCCCACTATAATAAAATGACTCGAAACTAAAATGGTACGACTTGTGACTCGACTTGAGACTTGATGGCTGTGACTTGTGACTTGACTTGGGACTTGCTTCGTCTTTGACTCGACTTGACTCGGGACTCGAGGGCAATGACTTGAGACTTGCTTGTGACTTGCCTAACAGTGACTTGTTCCCACCTCTGGTGTTTACCTGTGTTTCCACCAGCAGGACTCCATGTTTGATAAAGATGCGTTGGCTACGCAGGAGGTTTTTCAGTTTGAATTGACGGTTAAACATCGGCCCACAACAGAAGAAGACGTTTAAAGGGCTTGAAACCCAGAGGCGTTTTTATTTTTTATTTGACTCTTGGTATACGAGCTACGTTTGGTTTGTTCTTTCTTTTTATTAATTGTGTGCAGACAAGCCGTGCACAACTTTCACATGTTGCGGCTCGTTGATTAATTGTTCTTCAGCTGATCCTTCTCTTCAAAGCCCCTTTTATTCGCACACGATTGCGCCTCAACGAAATGAATGTTCAACGTTTAACATGCTGCACGACCGTAAAAAAAAGGGATCGTGTGTGTGTGTGTGTGTGTGTGTGTGTGTGTGTGTGTGTGTGTGTGTGTGTGTGTGTGTGTGTGTGTGTGTGTGTGTGTGTGTGTGTGTGTGTGTGTGTGTGTGTGTGTGTGTGTGAGCTAAAACATGCACACGGCTGACAACATTTTTCTTCCCCATCTCGTGTGCAGTACATCCGCTCGTGCATGCAGGCCAAGGAGCCCCCGCACCTGACCCTGGTCCACTCCAGCACCGTCAAGGCCATGTTCGACAAGGAGATCTCCGCCATCGGCGCCGTGGTTAGCCGCAAGTCCTCCAACCCGCCCCTCCCGCTGCCCCCCAAGAGACGGGTTCCCACGGTGAGTCCGGCGGCGCGAGGCTGCGCGCTTCCCATTTCTGCGTCGTGGCGATATTTTCTATTCCACATCCGCAGATGGTTTCAGAGAGATGCTGGGGGGGGAGCGGGGGGGCTTTTTATGAGCCGCTGTCCTCGATGCGTCCTGCCAGCATTCGCCACATTTGTCAGAAAACTCCTCTGTGCAGCTGCTGCCGCCGCCTGGTGCACGATGACATCACCCCCCTCTGTGTGTGTGTGTGTGTGTGTGTGTGTGTGTGTCCACCTTTCAAATGTCAGGTTGGATTTAATTGGCCTTCGTTAGTCGTTATTCTCCCAGGATTATTAATTACCGGGCGTCTCGCTGAGGTGACGTGCGCTTTGGAAACGTCTGTAAATCTCACAGGTGTGTGTGTGTGTGTTAACTTGGGTTATATTTATCACATATAAAGATGTTAACAGTTTGAAAACACCTTGGATCTGTGCAGAGAAGGGAAAAGGAATCTCTCTTTAGCACATTTAATAAAAGACACCAGAAAGCTTTATCTATAGAGATCCCTGATTCCTCATCATTGGAGTTGATGCGTTGTTTTATCTCCTTGTCCAACTCGTCTTTGTTTGTGAAACCTTTTATGGTTTTAAGCGTATATATAATATATTATGTTAAGCGTAACATAATAAAATATATATTATATCTTATTGTGTTATTGAAGCCTTCACTGCCTGTAACACTAAGAACTAGATGAAGTCTAATTTGATAAGAACGCTTCGCTGAAGCCTTTTGAGATTGTTTTACATCTTCACTTTATCCAGTGCCCATTGAACCTCTAACTGTCCTCGTGTTTTGGCTCAAGGATAAAAGCTCCCTGGTCGCGGTTTCTACCACACGGTATGTATTCCTCTCACAGGCCGGAGCCAAAAACATTGTTGTTGTTTTGTTTTTTACGTCACATTTAGCTTCCGATTTGGCCCAAACTCACAAAACCTGCTCTCCACAACTCAAGAGTTCACACGCCCATTATATTAACTGCAATGGTGAGGTGGTGACATCTTGGACTCGCGTTTGCTTTAATGCGGTATTTGGCTCTCCCATTGTAATCAACGCCTTGTTTAGCGATTAATAAGGAGACTTTAATGAGCTCACCGCTGCGCCCACCGAGACACATGGGTGCACGCGTCACGTCTGCACACGCTCAAGGACGGAGGCGGCAGGAAGTGGGCTAGTTAGTCATGTTTCATGGACTCCACGGGTCATGTGGCGCTGTTTTTTTTTTTTTCTTTCTGCTGACTGCTGACCCATCGCAAATCCCCTCGGCCTGACATCAGGATGACCTCCCACTTGTTTTTGCTTTTTCCGTGTGTGTCTGTGGAGGAGGACACATACTTGTGTAGAGTGTGGTCATGTTTGCCTCTGCACCATGTATTTAGATACATATTTAATTGAAAGTTATACTTCCCGCACTGTTTATTTGTTTTGCACCACCCGCCATGTCCAATTCCTTTCAATGCCCAACATTTGTGGCAGCAATTGTTCCCGATTGTGTGCAATGCGCATTACGCAAATACTGCTCACTCATTGCCTTCTCCCCCCCCCCCCACTGCAGCTCGTGCAGACGTGCGTGTGGGACGTGTCCAGGCCGTTTAAAATCGTCCTGGTGAACGGCAGCAAGGTGAACGCAGAGGAGAGCGCCAAGGTAAACGCCCACAGCCTTCAGAGTGAAATCAAAACCTCTCCTGGTCCCGTTGCAATGTCACCGCATGCACTCTTGCCAAAAAAAAAAAAAAAAAAACCTGCACGCGCAACGTTGTGTAAAGATGGCGGCGGTGAATCTTTCCCTCGCAGGTCCAGGTGAGGGCGGGGCTCTTCCACGGCACGGAGCTGCTCTGCAAGCCGGCGGTGAGCAGCGAGAGCTGCGGGCGCTCGGACCACACGTGGAAGGACAGCACGCTGGAGTTCGACCTCCCCGTCTGTGACCTGCCGCGCATGACCCGCCTCTGCTTCGCCATCTACGCCGTCATGGACAAGGTGAAGAAGCAGAAGTCCACCAAAAACCTCCACATAAACAAGTACCAGACCATCCGCAAAGCAGGGAAAGTGGTAAGGAACCGACCCACCTAACCCGTCTTTATCGTACCGTCATACCATTGATGGAAGATTCATTGGTCTTTGCCCCCCCCCCCCCCTCTCTCCCTCTGTGTGGTCCAGCACTACCCCATAGCCTGGGTCAACACCATGGTGTTTGACTACAAAGGCCAGCTGAAGACCGGAGACATCGTCCTGCACTGCTGGTCCTCCTTTCCTGGTATGTCTATTATTATCTCGCTGGGGACGAGGATTTTGAGTCATTTCCATATTTAAGTACTCATTTCCTTATTCTTACTTGAAGCGGGGATCTCCCAGTTGTTTTTTCTAAATGTCTTGTGGACGTACCATTACAAAGCTTTCACCTGTACATCCATTTTTCAGTTTTCATTTATTATGTACTTGTACAAAGTGATTACTGATGTAACGTCACGTGTCCCCTGTGGTGTGTCTCACTCAGATGAGCTTGAAGAGATGCTGAACCCCATCGGAACCATTCAGACCAACCCGTACACTGAGAACGCCACGGCGCTGCACATCCACTTCCCCGAGTACATGTCCCACGCCGTCGTCTTCCCGCCCTTTGACAAGGTTTGACAGGCAGCGGTGGCGCTGTTTTTATCGGTTGTCTGACGTCCGGACGGCCCTCACTCACTTTTCATCTTCGCAGATAGTGGAAAAAGCCGCAGAGATCGCCAGGGCAAATGACTCCGTGTTGATGGTGAGTTGATGCACGGTGGGAATGGTTTCCCTCCCCCTCCCCCCCCTTTACTCGCTGTGCTATTATCTCGCGCTGCTGGTTTCCCTAGAAACCCGTTATCATCGTCCGTGGCTGGGTGTAGCTGCAGAGTTATTCCTGTCCCCTTCAAAACTACACACTCTAATCAGATTGCTTGTGTGTGTGTTTTTTTTTTCCCGTCCCGCCGGCACTCTGCTAAAAAGCCCTCTGCCGGGCGTGTTGCAGCCGGTTACGTAATGGAGCGTTGGGCAGAGGGCATGCCGGAGCACACCCCTGTAATGGGAGCGCTGTGTGTGTGTGTGTGTGAGTGTGTGAGTGGACGTACGAGCGTGCGTCGCTTTAGCGATTAACACAGGAACCGCTGGTCTAAGACGCAGTTAGAAACCGCCCCGTTTTAACATTAGTTCGCATCAACGTCTGTTGGAACCGGACTGTGCCTTGTCATTGGAGACCATGTTGGGCCTGGTGTCGCTTTGAGGCTCTCCTGCCCCCCTGTGGTGGTTTCCGGTCACTGCTCATCGTCGTCCCCGTGTCCCTTCTGTCCTCCTCTCACCCCGTACTCCGCTACGTCTTCTCCTCGTTGCTCCTCTCAGGGTCGCGGGTGGAAGAAGTTCCACATCGAGCTGAGGGAGATCATGGAGCGCGACCCGCTCTCTCAGCTGTGCGAGAACGAGAAGGATTTGATTTGGACGCTTCGCCACGACTGCAAAGACAATTTCCCTCAGTCGCTGCCCAAGCTGCTGCTCTCCGTCAAGTGGAGCAAACACGAGGACATGGCGCAGGTTAGTGATGTGATGTTGTCGTTTTTACCATTATTACTCTGTCAATTATCATAAGGAAGAATAAACTGAAACGTGTGTTTAAAGGACATTTTCCTATTTGATACTGAAAAGAACATTCTAAAATAATTCTATGCTTTGGACTGTGCCAAATAAATCATTAGAAGTACTATCAATGATTAGTGCGTTTAGGCACTATTGGCATGACATCTTTATCAGCCCAAGAATACAAAAAAGTATCATAATGTCAAACTGAAATAGCTTCTTCTCTAATGAGCCTCTTTAGCGCTAAATAAAACTGAAATGTGCTCCGTATTAAACGATCTGCTCCTTCTGGAAGGATCTGCACCTTTTGTGTTATCTTCAGCCAGGTCTGTTTTTGAAGAAGCAGAGACCAACAATTACAGCGCGCACACACACACGCACATCGCTATCTTTGACGTTCTGCGTGTGTGTGCGTGTGTGTGTGTGTGTGTGTGTGTGTGTGTGTGTGTGTGTGTGTGTGTCTCAGCTCCAGGCACTGCTTCAGGCCTGGCCCAAACTGAGTCCCAGAGACGCTCTGGAGCTTCTGGACTTCAACTACCCAGACCAGTATGTCAGAAAGTGGGCTGTGGGCTGTCTGCAGGATATGAGGTAAGCATGTGTTCCTGGCCCTACATGCTTTTTATTTTCATATATATACAAACACACTCCTCTGTTTGTTTTTGTTGCATAGTCAAGCTGTCGCATGTCATCCTCTGGCCTTGTGTGCACATCATTATGTTTACTTGCTATTTTTACTTCATCACACATCCTCACCCTGCGCCCCCTCCCCCCCCCTCTCTCTCCGTCCTCCCCAGTGAGGAGGAGCTGTCGCAGTACTTGCTGCAGTTGGTGCAGGTGTTGCGCTACGAGCCGTACTACGACTGCGCCCTCACCCACTTCCTGCTGGAGCGCGCCCAGGGAAACCGCAAGATAGGACACTTCCTCTTCTGGCACCTGCGGTGTGTACGGTCGGCCGTTTAAGAGTTTTGTGTCTAGTCGCCGGGGGGGCTCTTCTGACTGTGGCTGTGCGCGCCCCCCCCCACCTCCCCCCTCCTCTCCCACAGGTCAGAGATCCACATGCCAGCTGTTTCAGTCCAGTTTGCCCTCATCCTGGAAGCCTACTGTCGAGGCAGCATCCCTCATATTGAGGTTCTAAAGAAACAGGTGGGACACGCACTTACCCTCCGTCTGGTTTTCCTTTTTGACTCTGAAGGCCACGCTTCAGACTTTGCGGGTCGTCACACAACAACCGGAATGTTCCATCGACCCCCCCGTCACGGCGACAGCAGCCGCTTCCTCCTGCCCCCCTGACCGTGGCCCTCTACACTGTTCATTGTGACAGTCACTCCTGGGGGCTCTTCCTCCTATTTCCTCATCATTTATGTGACCGTCTTCCTGTTTGGACGAGCCGGCTCAATGCTGACAGGGTCTGTGAAAGGAGGATGAGCTCAGTCGCATCAAACAGGGAGGACTCCTCTGTTTGTTTGCTTTATTAGTGGTGCTGTGCTGTGAGGTGACCTTGAGGGGCTTGAGCACCCCCCCTCCCCGACATGAAAATGTGCCATCTAAACATTGCCCTGACTTCACCAGGTGGAAGCCCTGAGCAAGTTAAAGTCTGTGAACGAGCTGATCAAGCTGGGGACCATCAAGAACGCGCGGAGTAAGACCAAGGAGGCCATGTTGACCAAGGAGGCCATGATGACTTGTCTGAGGCAGAGCGGCTACTCTGAGACTCTGTCGGACCTGCACTCTCCTCTGAACCCCAACATCCTGCTGTCCGGCATCAAGTGAGACGATCCTGCTTCCAATGCAGAGGAACTTCTTCCTCGCTCCGTTTAGCGGTGCATAACGTCATCTCTCTCTCTCCCTCCCCATCAGTGTGGAGAGGTGTCGCTACATGGACTCCAAGATGAAGCCACTCTGGCTTGTTTACAACAACAAGCTGCTGGGGGGAGACACGCTGGGAATCATCTTCAAGAATGGGGACGGTAGGTGTCAAAGAACGGCGGCGGATGGAGAGAATGAGGGAGAGAAGCGGAAAATCCTGCATTTAAATGTTTTCTCTTCTCGCAGACCTAAGGCAAGACATGTTGACCCTCCAGATTTTGAGGCTCATGGACCTGCTATGGAAGGAGGCAAATCTGGACCTGAGGTGGGGTTTTTTAATAAACCACCTTTTTAAATTATTATTTGTATTATGTGTTCTACTTGTTTTCTGTGGGACAGCTTTGTTCGCAGTGATTAAGCCCTGCATATCTTGCAGAATCGTACCGTATGGTTGCCTAGCAACGGGGGACCGCTCAGGGCTGATCGAGGTGGTCTCGACGGCCGACACGATCGCCAACATCCAGCTGACCAGCAGCAACGTGGCGGCAGCGGCCGCCTTCAACAAGGACGCTCTGCTGAACTGGCTCAAGGAGAGGAATTCTGGGTAAGATTCCCCAAACCCCCCCCACTGCCGGAGAGTCCAGAAAACAGATGTGCTTAAAGTGCTTTTGTGTCGGCAGCGACGCGCTGGATCGGGCCATCGAGGAGTTCACCCTGTCGTGCGCCGGCTACTGTGTAGCTACGTACGTCCTTGGCATCGGAGACCGGCACAGCGACAACATCATGGTCCGCAGCACGGGACAGGTAGGACACGCGCCGCCAGTTGACCCCGCCATCGCCCCGTTTGTCCTCCGTGCTCAGCGCTCCCGCCCCTTCTCTTCCCCCCCCCCCCCCGCCAGCTCTTCCACATCGACTTCGGTCACATCCTGGGAAACTTCAAGTCCAAGTTCGGCATCAAGAGGGAGCGAGTGCCGTTCATCCTCACGCACGACTTCATCCACGTCATCCAGCAGGGCAAGACGGGATACACGGAGAAATTTGCCAGGTTTGTTCCACTTTTTATATTTAGAGGTGCTCGAGCTGCTGCTGGTGAAACCTGCAACCTTCTTATTACAGATTAGAGATCTAGATTATTATAGTTAAATTAATTTGACACAGTTGGTGGTGTGAGTCTGGCTTGTCCTTTAAATGATTAAATAGATATATTAACATGGATGGCTTACTTTAGACCATAAAAGAGAACTGGCGCAATTATGTTGAGCAGCTGTCAGTCAGCATCTCATGTTGCAGGTGGATGAATCAACTGGTGTGAGATTTATCCCAAATCCAACACCAAACATTAAAAGCATCAATAAAGGTGGAGCGAGTGGTCGCTTAAGTCCTTTGGTGCGGTGCCCTCTCCCACCAGCGGGGGGCAGTAGAGGCTCACCGTGTTCTCTGGTCAAAATCAATGTCAATCAAGTGTGTGAAAGTCTGATCGATCCGTAGTCCATTTAAGGAAGGAAGGCCGCTGAAGAGCGGGAATCATCTGAAAGGGTCGTGTTCTGGTCTAACATACATGACCTGTCTCGCAGCTTCCGTCAGTACTGCGAGGCAGCCTACTTGGTCTTGAGGAAGAACGGCAACCTCTTCATCACCCTGTTTGCCCTCATGCTGACCGCTGGACTGCCCGAGCTCACCTCAGTCAAAGACATCCAGTACCTAAAGGTAAATGATAAGTGCTCATCAGCCCCTCCCCCCCAGGTACACATCTTATCACACGGTTTATGAAATGTACCCCCCCCCCCCCAGGACTCTCTGGCTTTGGGTAAAACAGACGACGATGCGCTGAAGCAGTTCCGGCAGAAGTTCGACGAGGCGCTGAGAGAGAGCTGGACGACCAAAGTCAACTGGATGGCTCACAACGTGGCCAAGGACAACCGCTCCTAGAGGTCCCTCAAAGGGGGGGAGGGGGCAGGCAAGAGGACTCTGGGAAGGAGACATGGTAACCCCCCCCCCCCACCCACCCCCCCTTCCCCTCTGAAACAGATCACAGCAGCGCCCGCCGTCTGGCATTGCTAGAATTACCGGTGTTGTGACGTTTCTGTGGAATCCTAATGGGTGGGGGGGCTAAAGTTGGGGGGGGTTTGCGAGTTTTGCACAGGCACGGCAACAGCTGATGGAGCAGCAGCCAAAGGAAGGGAACTGAAGCCTCCGCCCTGCACACACACACACACACACACACACACACTACTAAAGAGCTGTCAGACAGGACTTGAAACGCAGCTCGTCTGGACACTGAGGAGGGGGGGGGGGGGGGGCCCTCTGCTTTAAGTACAGTGGAGAGGAACTGGTGGGTGTTGCCCACCCCCCCCGCTCTCTATCCCCCGCTGCCTCCGTGTGCCTCAAACCTGATGAGATGAAAGTATTTTTCATGAGTTTCTTTTTGCCATTTCAAGCAGCGTCTATGTGCCAGACTACTTCAGCAGTCCACAGGGGACACGGGGGGGGACCAGAGAGAAGGATGGACCGGGGGGAGGGGGGCAGGAGGCCTTCGGTCCGCTGTTTGAATCTCGCTTCATGTGAACACTGGAATGCTTTCGGAAATACCCGCACGAGAAAATAATTCTCTTTTAACGAACCAAACACTTTATTTCTTTATTTTAAATTGTCATTTCGTGCATTGTCTCCGTTGAACGTTTTTTCCAAACCCAGAGCATTATTGGACAACGCGTCGCCTTCCGCGAGTTAGCGCTCGCCCACGTGTCTTACGGTCAACAAGGACTCCTCGTGGTTTGCTAGCAGGAGATAGACGATGCATTTTAACCCGTCAGGACCAAAACGAGAGGAAAAATAAGCAACCGTTCGGTGATGTCATCGTTCACGTTGCACTTTTTAATGATCTGTGTCTGAATTGAATGTGAAAATATGTGCCGCTCTCTTAAGTGATATTTGTTTTTTGTTTTTTTATACGAGCAGGTGTGGGCGGAGTTTATCAGGAGGGACATTACACTGCGATGAAAAGCTACCTTCTCGTCTTGACACACGATGCTCCTCAGCGTCTGCATCTGTTTGTTTGTTTGTGCAATATCCGAGTACATGAACCACACCTTGCTCTATGAAACTATGATGGGGTTTTTTCTGTCGGTGCATGTGTGATGCAGCTGTATTTTGCACCACTGGCCTTAGAACCTCTCAGACACTGGATATTGTCAAATGTACAGGCTTTTATTGTTTTGCTGTTTTTTGTTTTCATAAGAGTTTTATTAAAGTTATTTTCCACCGTGCTGCATTTCCGCCTGTAGTCGGTTTCTTTGTTCTGGCTTGGGAGGTTCCACCCGTTCTGAAATATTTATGCCTGCTTGCGAGAAGCTGCGTGGAGAATGAAGAAAGTCTTGTTCAAAAAAAAAAAAAAAGAAGTGTCAAGTCAAAATTCTCGTCTCTGCAGATTTTGAGTGTAGATAATACAGTACAAATTCCTCCGAATGGCCTTAGAAGCGAGTGTACTCACCCTGAATGGTCGCATCATCGTCTGAGACTTGACTGAAGTGCAGATTATTTAATTTTTCCGAAGCCACTTCATGGAATCCCGTCTTTGTTTCACGTCTTTGTTAAACGTTTGCGCTGCAGCGCGTTGGAGGATCCAGGCCGAGCTCGCTGATCTTTTAAACGTCTCCACAAGCACCACCTCAGCGACGCGTCTCATGGCGCTTTGACACTCTGCTCCTCCATTCGTAATCTCTCTCTCTCTCTTGTGACTTTCATCATCTGATTGTGGCGGTTAACTTTACTTTTCCTTCAGCCAACCACATGGCTCAAACTCGTAGCCGTGATCCTCACTCGTCAGAGGATGGCACCGCCTCTCCATCATCATCATCATCATCGTCCCCACCTCCGGTGTCTGGAGATAAATAACCAAAGACTTTAAACGTATTGTATTTTATGCAATCATAATAAATTATTGTTAAATTCAAATGACTGTTTTTGTGATTTTGAGCTAGTTCTACACATTTATGGACACAAGGAGTGGAGGGGGGGGGGGGGGGGTTCTTGTTCATTTTGCGGCTTGTCTATCACCTGAGTCGTACAGCAGTGCTGATTTTGTCCAATTCACGACTCTTGTTTTTATTTGTTCTGGGGAGCGGCAACAAAGCCTTGGCCATCATTTGTTGGCTCTCTCCGCTGAAGCTGCCGTCTTCGCTCAGTGGGAATCGAGTGTTATGTATGTTGTTCGCTGCCCGTTGCGTAATTCAATAAGCAATCACAAGGATTGGTCGTAGTGAGGCGCAAACACAGCGGCAGATATCCGGTGTGAAGGATGTGAACAATGGATATAAACCTTGTTCACCTGACGCCAATTGATGTCACTCCGGGGGGGGGCGGGGGGGGGGGTAGACTGTATGAAGGAGTGTTAACTTGAAATATTGCTTTCATGTTAATGACACCAGTCTTCAGGAAATAGAGCTGAAGAAAGCAATTCAGCCAGTGAACATTTTTCTTTTTACATGCGTTGACGTGTTTGTATTAGCAGTATCGGGTTATCGTTTATATTTTTGTACATATTTTGTTTTTCCAGAGGATTTTTACACACCGTATTAACATTAGCAAGATATTTTTACTTTT
This sequence comes from Pungitius pungitius, assembly GCF_949316345.1. Taxonomy (NCBI): domain Eukaryota; kingdom Metazoa; phylum Chordata; class Actinopteri; order Perciformes; family Gasterosteidae; genus Pungitius; species Pungitius pungitius. Next base: position 2,339,661 of record NC_084902.1, read on the forward strand.
TTTTTCACCTTACAGATTTTTACTTTTTCTTAAATATTTATATAACATTCTTTGACTTTTCCTTCCATGATGTTTTTTTAGACAACATATTTTCCAACAAAAACATTTTTTCCACCTCACACATTTGGACTTAATTCATTTTTTTCAGGATTTTTTTTGACCTAATATTTTTTTCCAGGAAACTCTCACGCTCCGGCATGGGATTCCACGTGCTGTGGAGGGGTTGTTTATATAAAATTGAATGACAGCCCCCCCGGCTAACGAACGCCCGCTTTCGCTACTCCGTCATCTTTCACCATGGAAACCTTTAGTTTGCGGCCAATCGGGAGACGCGAGTGGGCGGACTCTCATTTCACGCTGAGTGCCGAGCTCGCCGATTGGTCAGTTGGCCGATGCCGGGGGGGGGGGGGGGGAGGAGCCGGAAAGAGGAGCCGTTGGTCACTGTGTCAAACCGACCGGACACCGTCTCCAATAGTAGAATGCCGGAGCTTTTTAACCGAATGTCGTACTCTCCGGTCGGGCTTCTCTCCTACTCGGCACCGAGGTCAACCACAGAGGCGGTTTCCATTCAGCGTCACGGCGGCACAGGTTGGTTTGTGTTGGTTTTCTACCTGTTTGTTTGTAGTAGATTCGGTGAATAGGAGATACGTTACGTAACTACAAATGGCGTGCGCGGGCCAGCGGCTCGCTCCACTCACTGTACTCACTGTAACTCAGCAAGCAACGTTAGCTGTCGGAGCGTTTTCTGTTCACTCCGAGGGAAAGAACAACGCGGGCCCCTGTGTAATGGCCCCCTGTGTAATGCCCCCCTGTGTAATGACTCCTGTGCGGTTTTACGTACGTTTACTTACGTATCGCAGGTCAGCGCGTGTGTGACGCCGAGTATCGGGTCAGTGGACCTAGACTATACCTCTTTACGATATTGTAATATGATCTTAATAATAGACGTTTGCCGTTTTTTTTTTCCAACAAAAACATTTTTTGAGACATTTCTTTGCTTTTTTTTCCCATGACATTTTTTCCACCTCACACATTTGGACTTGATCAGTCCAAGTCCAAACTGTACACACTGTAAATCCCACTCTGCTGTAGATAGCAGGGGGGGGCGTGTTATTAACTAATTAATCACATTTAGATAAGTTAGATAACCTCAGGTTGTAACTTGTAATTATGCACAATTAGCCAGCTGAGGGAACTAATTAGGCTTCAGTTCCCTCATCTGGCAGTAACATGCTCAGAATGCTCAGTTCTCTGTGCCGCAGTTCCATCTGCAAACACACCTCCTCCGCATCATGATCATAGCAAGGGGTCAAGCTCAAACCTGCCGCATGCATACAGGTGACATTTAACCTGTGACCCGTCCTCTGCATATCTGGGAGCAGTGGGCCGTTTCACTCTGTACCTGACTGACAAACGTAAGGCATGAGATGCATGTGGTGACCTGGTAGAGGCAGGTACTGTGATGTAACTCACCGCTATGCTCACGTAATGAAATACTGGAGTAGGACACGGCATGGAAATCTCATTTCTCAGACGTTATTGTATTCATCCTCTCCGGATGACACCCGCTGAATTGTGCCATGGACAAACAAGTTAAAAATCCAGTCTCCCAACCTTTTGCATTCTTTTATCTAACCCTCCTGTTAAATGCTTGTGTAATTCCCGTCTCAAATGTCACCCACACATGCCCTCCTCCTGCAGCCGGATACCGGAAGAAACGCATGTTGTTTTATGAAACGAGGCTGGTTTGTGCGGCTTCAGAAGCCTGATCCATGTGACCGGGGCAGCGTGGTTGTGTAACGCCTGAGATCTGTGCCACTGTGTTTTGGGCAGATCGGAGCGCCAGAGCCAGCTCCGGGGGGGGGGGGGGGGGGGTCACACCCGTTATGTCACTGCTCTGCACGCCTGGGGATTTCAAAAGAACTTCGCATCCACGTCTATGGAGCGTTGAATATTCGTTTATATCTCGACGGACAGGCCTCCTCTCGCTGGAGGCCTCGTCGTGTCGAGTCCGGCGACGCCACTGCTGGTTTTTAACCCGTTTTGCAGTGTTTTTGTTGCTGCACGTCAACGTTACGGTGTGTTAGATGGACGTGATTCTGACCCTCGTTCGGCCCCTGGTCCCCCCTGGTGGTTGGCAGCGGCCAATGGGAGGTCGGCCACTGTCTGCTGAACTGGGTCAATTTCTGGACTTTTTTTTTGTAGAAATAACAATAACTATTAATGAGCTATTAATGAGTTACATTAAATGGATATTCTGATCTAGAGAAGTGGGAAAACACTGATATGTTTTTCTTATTATGGCTCAAACAAATGTATCTCCAACTACCGCTGGTCTGCAGTGGAGGAGGATGAGGAACCTTTGCAATGTTATTCATTTAATTTACTGTGAGTTTATCCAAACAGCTGCACTTTGTTACACAAGGCCCTGTTCATTTTATCTGTTTGTGTCACCAAGCTGTTGTGTTTGAAAGGGGATTGGTTTCTCCTCTTGTGTAGGCGGTTGCTACGGGAGACGACTTGAACAGCAGAAATGATTTCCCAGCCTATTATTGTCATCCGTTCCTGAAGGTTTGTGCGAGGCCAAAGGGTTTCCTGTGCGTGTGCGTTTCATCTCCACGGACCCGCCTTTCGATTGGATCAAACCGGTCTGGTGGCTTCAGTCCACCTGGAAAAGGGGGAGCAGCAGCGTAGTGACCGAGGGGGGGCTCTTTGAAGGATGGAAATGATTAATCCTCGCTAAGTCCTATCCCTTGTCATGGACCTGCTGTGAACAGAAGTGTTCTGTGTGTTGTTTTCAGACAGGCAGCATTTAGCGGATGGTGCCATGAGCTCCACGGCGTAACCTGATCGCCCATCTTTGGCCTTCTGGTCGGCACCATGTCGGAGGAAAGTGAGCCCGAGCGCTTCCTGTTCTCCACCCTGGAGGGGCTGGAGAGGAACCGGGAAGAGGTCCGCTTCCAGCCGGAGGGAAAGGAAGGCTCCCCCCGCGGCGGCGCCGGCCAACGCCACCGCAAGGTCAACAGTCACAAAAAGGGGGGTGGCGTGCGGGACGGGGCGGAGCTGGACCCCGACCCCGAGTCGGGATCGGGCCGCGATGGGAGCGGCGGCAGCAGCAGCCGGGGGCACGCGGACAGGAAGCGGCCTCGCCCGGCCCCGCGCGAGGACGTGGAGATGGGGGGGGGCAGCGGCTCCAGCGGGACCGAGTCCCACGGCAGCCGCTCCGTAGGCGGCTCCAGCGGCAACGGCAAGGACTCCGGCCTCCTGGGGTCCACGGGGAGCAACAAGAGGTGAGGCCCAACACAGAAAGAATGAGCAGCGCTGCTCAGCCAGGCCACGGGAATGAGGTCCGATAAACGCCGGCAGCGGAACTGAGTCTCTGCCGCGGTCCAGCAGGCTCAGACGCAGGAAAGAACCGGTGATTTGATTCCTCCTCATGAGACCAGGACTGCTCGTGCTGTTTGATGCACAAATGAGTTGCCTCGTAGAAAATAAGCCCCTCCTTCAAGAAATAGAATAACCCAAAATAGGGCGCATTTTGAGGCCTTCCTGATGTCTGCTGCTGGATTCATTTGGTTTATTGTACAGCGGCCGGCAGCTATATTATTAACAATTATAAAGAGGCACATTTAGTCTTTTTCTAATACAATTTAAGGCCTTCGAATGAGCTGAAACCTCTGAACTCTGCTGTTTGTGTCTCACAGCTTGTCGTCGCCGCCGAGCAGCTCCAACGCCTTCAGCCTGGTGAGCTGCGAGCAGGACAACCCGTCCACCAGCGGCTGCAGGTCAGTGCTTTCTTTTTACTCTCTTTTGCTTCCGTTCTTTAGCCGTGTTTCACAGTGAAACTTTTATCATTGATATCAGTCAGCTCCGGATCAAACCTGCAGGAATGTACTTTTATAAAAACTATTTATTCATCCCTCCCAGTGAAATGTGCGTGCCAGCTTTTAGCAGCGTGCATCCCGAGAAACGTCTCCCAGAGCGTCCCGCTGCCAGTCCCTTTCCATTAGACCCCCCCCCCCCCCCTCACCTACTGACACACGTGTATACGTCTCTTGTTTGCCCTGCAGCAGCGAGCTGTCGGCCAAAGCTAAGACACAGGAGGAGCTGTTCAAGACCCTGCGGGAGCTGAAGGTGCAGCAGACGACGGAGAAGCGGAGCAAAGGGAGGCCGAGCACGGTGAACGCGCTGAAATACGCGCTGCGATGCGTCAAACAGGTGAAAGGTAAGACGAGCAGCCATTGGCTCTCCTCTGCCTTCCGTTTGGTGCCTGGATTCACGTTGCACTTTGTGTACTTCAGCTGTGTTTGTGACTGAGATATTTGTCTCAAATAGTTTCACATTTGTTGTAAATTCTGAATCCTATTCTCCCAAATTTGGTGCATGGAAAGACATTTTCTTTTGTGGTTGCAGCTAATGAGGAATACTACCAGATGCTGAAGATCAATGACAGCCAGCCGCCGGGGTTTGACGTCTCATCCTACACCATCGAGGAAATCAACAGCATCACCTCTGAATACACCCTTAAGAACAATGTAAGTTCCTGTTAGATCCGACCTCACGATGTGGCCGTGGCGTTAAAGCCGTAAAGTTGTGTCTCAATTGGATTTTAGTTGTTTGTGATCTGATGATGTGTGTGTATGTGATTAAACCAGTGGCATTTCTTTCTGCTTCATACAACCCTAAAGGATATTTAATAAGAGAGACATGTGACCAACCGACTTTCGTTCTTTAATTATTTTTTTTTATTTTTTTATTTATTTATTTATTTCTTTCTTTTTTACCCGCAGGACATTTTCGCCGCAGCCGTCTCGCTCGTCACGGGGGAAATAGTTTACATCTCGGACCAGGCGGCCTCCATCTTGAACTGCAAGCGCGAGGTGTTCAAAGATGCCAAGTTCGTGGAGTTCCTGACGCCCCAGGACGTCAGCGTGTTCTACAGCTCCACCACGCCCTGCCGCCTGCCCCCCTGGAGCATGTGCACCGGAGCAGGTGTCTGTCGCCGTGTAACCGAATCCCCTCAGCATTCACAGATGTAAAGCTGCATCAGATTCTGTAATTCGTATCACCGTTTCTATCTCGTTCCCTTTGCGTTGTCCGTCCCCTTTAAAGTACTGTGGTGGATTTGGTGAGCATGCGGCTGTATAAATAAATAAATCTGATATGATCTATATTCGTCCCACCCTCTCTTCTTCAGAATCGTCTCCCACGGAGTGCATGCAGGAGAAATCCTTCTTTTGCCGCATCAGGTGAGGGGCCGTAGCCGTCAAAGATGCACTGAGTCAGCGAGGGGGGGGGGGGAAGAGGGTGGAGGAGGAGGAGGAGGAGGAGACACACTGTGTCTCCATCTAGTGGCCGGATAGAGTGTTACAGCTACAGCTTCATTACGGGGTCTGATATATTTGAAAAAAACTTTTTTCTAGTGGTGGAAAGCAGCGTGCAGGACACATGCAGTACTACCCTTTCCGCATGACTCCGTACCTGATGAAAGTCCAGGATGCTGAGCTGGGGGAGGAACAGTTCTGCTGCCTCCTGCTGGCCGAGAGGGTGCACTCGGGTTACGAGGGTGAGGCCCCTTCTGGGTGCTTATTGATGCCACAGACTTAATAAAGCAGTTGAAAGCGAGGTGCTCGGCATGTTCACTTTTGAACATCTGCTTATTTGTCTTACTATTTTTTTAATCTTCTTCTTCATCCACAGCACCCAGAATCCCCACTGACAAGCGCATCTTCACTACCACACACACACCTAACTGTGTGTTCCAGCATGTGGATGAGAGGTGAGTGGACGGAGCCTCCCCACGCACACACACACACACACACACACACACACACACACACACTCAGTGTATGTAACTGACATGTTTTTGCTGTTGGTTCATCAGGGCTGTCCCATTGCTGGGTTACCTCCCTCAGGACCTGATCGGGACCCCCGTGCTGCTCAGTCTGCACCCAAGCGACCGCCCCCTCATGCTGGCGGTGCATCGGAAAAGTAAGTGGTTATCAAAGGAAGGGAAATAATAAATAAATAATTTGCGTGTTGCTTTAAGCTGTTCTCTACTCAGCCGTCACTCACTCACACTCACACACACACTCGTCCTTCTGCTGCCGACAGTTCTGCAGTACGTTGGGCGGCCCTTCGATCACTCCTCCGTCCGCGTCTGCGCCAGGAACGGCGAGTACGTCACCATCGACACCAGCTGGTCCAGCTTCGTCAACCCCTGGAGTCGCAAGGTCTCCTTCGTCATCGGCAGGCACAAAGTCCGCATGTGAGTGCGCCCCGAAACGCTCCTTTGGCCGCGGTGTGGGGATTGAAGGGCGGTTCAAACATTCCGTGTGTTCTTCAGGGGTCCCGTGAACGAAGATGTTTTTGCAGCACCGGCTTTTCACGGAGGGAAGATCGTGGACTCCGACATCCAGGAAATGAGTGAAAAGATCCACAGGCTGCTTCTCCAGGTATGCGTACACACACACACACACACACACACACACAATAGACGCTCACTCATATTCACGTTTACGTATCAGCTTTCATAACAATCGTCTCTGTCTCTCTTTAGCCGGTCCACCACTTGGGCTCCAGCGGCTACGGCAGCAACGGTTCCCGCGAGCCGCTGGTCAGCATCAGCTCGTCCGGCGAGAGCGGCGCGAACGCGGCGCGGGAGGCGGACAAGGCCAAGCCCCCCAGGACCTTCCAGGAGATCTGTAAAGGCGTCCACATGCTGAAGAACCAGGACTCCCAGGGGGACCTGCGCTCCCCGCCTCCCTCGCCGCCGCCGCCGCCGCCATCCAAGCCCGAGCAGAGGAAGAGCGCTGGCCGTGAGTTCAGATTCATACTGATCGTAGAGAGCGAAGGATTTATGAAGCAACAATTAGCTACGAGGCTGAAGGGGAAAATCACATTGAATTCAATTCATTTTGTCTCAGAGGGCTTTACAACATCGGTAGAAATAGTATGCACATTTTCCTCCGCTATTATTATTATTATATAAGTGTGCCGTAATTAAATTAAATATGTCAGGGAAGTAGATATTTGTGCCCAAGTTGATTATGATCAATGAGTTCCGTCTGTGTTTTCGCAGCTCACAAGAGTCCAGTGATGCTCCTGAAGGACTCTGCGCCCCCTCTGCTGGTCAGAGACAGTACTGCAGCCAGCGTGGCGGACCAGACTCTCTGCTCCTATCAGCAGATCAGCTGCCTCGACAGCGTCATCAGGTAAGACTCGGAGGTTTGTGCGTGTTTGTGCGAAGTGTGCACCTGTGATCAACCCGCCTTGCTTTCTCAGGTACCTGGACAGCTGTAACACCCCCATCACGGCGAAGAGGAAGTACCAGTTCTCCAACAACACCGCCTCCTCCAACTCTGACGATGACAAGAAGGGCTCTGAGGACTGCGTGCAGGTGTCTCGGGACGCAAGCCAAGGCACGTGCACGCCATGCATCTGTGTGCACGAACCGCAGTTCTGCATAAGGAACCCCCCCCCCTCCCCCTCCCCCACGTTGGGTGTTTACTTTTGACCTGAAGCTAATGGACCGTTTCTCCTCGCAGAGCCTTCGATGCTGGAAGCACAGCCCCAGAAGCCTTCGGCGGGGACGGCCGGGGTGGCGGGAGCCACCGTGGCGCCGCTCGCACTGGCCAGCAAGGCGGAGAGCGTGGTGTCCGTCACCTCGCAGTGCAGCTACAGCAGCACCATCGTCCACGTGGGAGACAAGAAGCCTCGGCCCGAGTCCGGTGAGTGACCCCCAAGTGACGCCGGCTGCAGAAAGGCATTTGTCACCGATGCTCACGGCTCCGATTCGCCCCCCTCCCCCCCCCGCAGAGATTATCGTGGACGTGACAGAGGGCCCCGCGCCGCCCGCCCTGCAGGAGGAGGCGGCCTACAAGCGGCTGGGACTGACCAAGCAGGTGCTGGCCGCGCACACCCAGAAAGAGGAGCAGGCCTTCCTCCACAGCGCCAGGAGCCTCCGGAAGGACGCCTTCACCCACCTGCACAGGCAGCGAGGGCCAGCCGACGCCGAAGGCACACGCGGCGCCACCAAAGGGGGCGCCAAGAGAGGCAGCCGAAACAGGAAGTCCAAGAAGCCGCGGATGAAGCATCCCGACTCGTCAGACAGCGCTGCATCCAACCGCAAACCCTGGCCCCCCCTCCAGGGCCTCAACCAGACCTCGTGGTCCCCGTCGGAAGCGTCCCAGTCGGCTTTCAACGTCTCCTACCCGGCCGTGGTGCCCGCCCACCCGCTCTACCCCCCCGCGCCCGCAGCCTCAGCTCAGGCCCCCTGTCCTGACCCCTCCCTCGCCACAGGCTTTGGAGAGGCACAGAGCAGCCGAGCCCCGCCTACCGCCGCTCCGTTAGGTGCACCCGTCGTCACACCCGTGGTGGCTCTGGTGCTGCCCAATTACCTCTTCCCCCAAATAGGACAGTTGGGTCCCATGGGGCCGCTGGGGGCCGCTCCCAGACCCGCCTTTTACCCGGATCAGGGCCAGACGCAGCCCGCGTACGCCGCTCAGCAGGCCCTTCAGCCCCCGCAGCCGGCCTTCGCCACGCCAACACAGCCCCCCTACGCGGCCCAACCGCCGTTCCCCGTGCAGACTGCCTTCTCCCCCCAGACCCTCTTCAGTACCCCCCAGCCCTTCCAAACCCCCCAGACCCTCTTAAGTGCCCCCCACGCTTTCCCGGCCCCGCAGGCGGCCTACGCTCCTCAGCCATCTTTCCCGTTGCAGAATCAGTTTTGGACTCGAGCCTCGTACCCGGCTCAGCCGCCCCCCCACGGCCTCGGCGCCGGGCCACCAAAATCCACGTTGGAGCTTGGAGAGGCGGCGGCGGCGGCGGCGTCACGCTCGTCCACGCCGGCCTCGGGAGCGCCGGAGCCGACCACGCCGCTGTTCGAGTCGCGGTGCAGCTCGCCCCTCCAGCTGAACCTGCTGAGCATGGAGGAGGGGCAGCGGCAGGACGGCAGCGCCTCGGCGGCGGTACCCGGGGCGGCGGGGGAGGAGGTGGGGAACCGCCAACAGGTGAGGGTCACAAGGTCCTGAGGGTCACAAGGTCCTGAGGGTCACAAGGTCCTGAGTGACAGCGAGTGAACGTATGTTAGATTTTGTCCACCTGCACCTCTGACGCCAGCTGACGCCCCCCCCCCCCCCCCCCCCCCGCCTCGTGTTTCAGGTGGAGTCTCCTGGAGACGGGGCTCAAAGTGACTGTAACTCCTCATCCTGCGACTTGCTGGACGTCCTGCTGCAGGAGGACTCCCGCTCGGCCTCCTCCGACTCCACCGGCTGCAGGTCGCGCTCGGGCTGCAACGGCAGCCGCACATCAGCGAGCGGAGCTTCTGGCAGCGGAACAGGTCGGTCCAGATGTGGACTTTTCCTTGACCTAAGCTGCTGATTGATGCCTCTGATCGGCATCGGTATGAAAATGTCCTTCCGTCTCCTGCGCGCTGAACAGGAAGCAGCAACACCAGCAAGTACTTCGGCAGCATCGACTCCCTGGACCCGGTCGCCAGCCCAGTCATCAAATACCTGCTCCAGAAGCCCCTCTGGCTGGTGATGGCCAATGCTGACGAGAAGGTCATGATGACGTATCAGATGCCGCCCAGGTGAGTGACTTTAAGGGCAACCAGAAACCTCGGGGGGGGGGGTGTTTCACTCTGATTTCTTTGTGACTGATTACAGTTTTTTTTATGACCCTTCAGGGACATTCAGAGGGTTCTGAGAGAAGACAAGGAGAGACTGAGGCAGATGCAGAAGAGCCAGCCTCACTTCTCCTCCGACCAGCGGCAAGAGCTGATGGAGGAGCACCCCTGGATGAGGAGGGGGGGTCTGCCGGCCGCCATCAATGTGAAGGTCAGTAGCACACATTCATTCATAAATACTCACAGAGAGACGTGTGTTTATAATCCGCCCCGCTCTGTGTGTGTGTGTGTGTGTGTGTGTGTTCTAGGAGTGTGTGTACTGCGAGGACGCGGCGCCGGCCCCCGCCGAGGAGAAACTGCCACACATGGACATGGGGGAGCTCGGCCAGGAGCTGAGCCGCAAGGGCCAAAACGCCCTCAGCCAATCGGAGGAGTCTCGACCTCGACCAGACGCCGGCTCCTAGACACACGCAGAGACACCCGGGGGGGGGCGCCTGCAGGGGGACTCGCTGGATCGTGTGTGTTGGTTGTGCAGAGGGGCTGCTGTTGATGTGCAACTGCTTGTGTTCACTGCAACACAAGCAGCACGTGTTCTCTTTAATAGATGATGGTTACGTTACATTTGATGTCAAATCATTTTGACAAGGCCTTCGTGTCTGTTTTCTTAGTGTCATTTAAGGCGCTAAAACCTCCTCTTTGTACGTAATACATGTGGATGATGTAGCCCAAAGGGACCCACACCACACTCCTGGAGCATCCATCACCGACTCCACAGCCAACAGAATGACATCCTATTTATTTTCTACCAGATATTATATCTAGAATAGATTGTTTGAAGCTAAAGCCAAATACATTCAGCTCAAGGACAGCACTTTGATATTCACCGTTTACAGTTCACTCCACGGGGAATTAAACTTTAATCCTCAATGCGACGTGGAGTCAGCTAGTGCCTCTGCAGACCTTAAAAACGCCACAGGTGCTACGGAACAAGTGTGCGTCATCACAAATGACGAAGCTGCTTGAATCCGTACTGTCACATGAAAGCAGCAGAAAGATACCCGAGAAGTGAGAGAGCGTAATCCTTTCCCCCCAACAAAGCACGGAGTAGATCTAGTGATTCTGTCAACGTTGTGCAGCCAGTAGTCGGCGGGGATTTGTTTTCAGATGTTTGTCGACGCCAGTGTTGTGAAAGCGAGGTTTAAACGGCGCCTTCAACAGCATTTCACTTAAAAGGCAACCATGTGGCCTAATGAACCTTCTGTAGAACCCTGGGGTGCGCCGTAAGTGGCGAGGCTGAAGTATCAGGACTCATGCAGCAGCCCCCCCACATCTCAACGCCGATGCTTGTTTACAACATTTCACTTATTTCGGTTTCACTTAGACCTTTTTTGTCTCTCTCTCGCTCACCTGTGTGCAGAGGATGAGCCGGAGAGTTTCTTTCCTTTGCCTTACTTTGTCCCAGGAATCCATTGTCAGAGGAGTTTACACAGCGGGGGGGGGGGGGGGGGGGGGGGGGCTCGTGATGTCGTGTGCATTTGGTTCACTGCCACTGTACGACTGTGCTATGTTTTAAAAAACTGTACTGTATGAAAAACAACGTAATAAAAGGACAGAAATATAGGCGCTGTGACTTCTTTTTGCTGCTCACATTGTAACATTGTAACATTGGAAGTACCATAAGTGCAAAGAAGCCACTTCATTGCAAGATATCAGCTGATTTGTCCCTTATTCGTCTTACAAAGCCGCTCCGAAAGAAAGTCTGATGTAGATCAAAAGGTGCGATGGCTCCCCCCAGCCCCCCCCCCCCCCCCCCCCCCCCCCCTCTGGGAATTTTGTTTCAGCGCCATATGCCTCGCCTCCGCCCGTTGGATCCCTCTCGCGCCAACTGTTGCATCCCCCCCCCCCCCCCCCTTAACCTTTGACCTGTAGAATTCATAATCATGCTCACAAAGCACAGCTGATGCAGTCGGAGTTCCCTCCTGTTCTGTTTGTCGTCTTTTTCTAGCAATGTGATGCTCATGGACGTGATCTCTCCTGCAAATATACAAATATATATTTACATATGTTAACATGTTCATTTTTTCAAAGAAGACTGTACTTGTAAAATATTTATCATTAAACAAGTTTGAATTTAATTTACATAAATATGCATGAAAGAAGCAAACTCAAAGTGTTTCTGTTCGTGTGTGTGTGTGTGTGTGTGTGTGTGTGTGTGTGTGTGTGTGTGTGTGTGTGTGTGTGTGTGTGTGTGTGTGTGTGTGTGTGTGTGTGTGTGTGTGTGTGTGTGTGTGTGTGTGTGTCCCTTTGAAGACTCCGAGCCTGCTTGTCTCCTTTGTCGTGTCCCTTTCAGCTCCTCCGTGGAGCGGCTTTGATCCGCGTGTCCCGTCCGCTCCCATTTCAATGTGTCTCCTCCGACGTTCACACCGAGGTGCAGCGCGTCAACCCCACCACACCTCCACCTCCACCTCCACCACACCTCCACCACCCGGCTTGGGTGATGGTTCCCTGCAGGATCATCTGACAGCAGAAGTCACTTTCCTACCAGAAGCCGCCTCGGGTGGTGTTTCTTTTCTTTTCTCTGGGTCCACGTGGTGTCTCAGGAGGCCCGTGCTGGGGGGCTGGTAGCCGGTGAGGACCGGATCTGACGTCCCTCTGCGAGCGCGCGCGTTATTGTGTCCGAGGTGAGAGCGACGACACGCTGGCGGAGGTGCGACTCTTTCATGTGCGCGCACACACACACACAAACACACACACACACAGCCTCGTCCCCGCGGGGAGGAGGGGACCCCGGCTCGGAGGAATGAGGGGAAGTGGGGGCCGTATCTTACATGAATTGATTTTAATGTCCGTCTTATCCAGATAGACTAATCATCCTGTAGGGGTCAAAGGTCATCTTGAGTGGAAAAAGGTTTTTTTTTTGGTATTTTATCAAAGCTTTTATTTGATTGTGAAGACCCTTAAATTAAGACCGATCCACCTCAGTGCTTATAGCATATTAGCCTCAATCACTTCACACATAAGTCAATTATCAACAATAACTTAACATTCATTGATTTTGCAGAGGAGTTTTGCTTTCATACCGGCGTATTATAGTCATACAAGTTCTTAGCATTGAGTCGACCAGGCGAGAGCTTTTCAATTACATCATTTTATTCAGCAAAATGCAGACATTTTACTTAAATTGCTTAAACATCACAGCGTAAAGTGGTCATTCTGAACGAGGCTACTGGTCCGATAAACTACAGGCCTTCATGAAACACAATAGAAATATTTAAATATTAAATCAGAGGCTTAGCCGAACTTTTCGGGTTTCTAAAAGAGCTTTTCTCCACATACGAGTCCCATTTCCACGGAGCGACGGCAACAAAACCAACTCCTCGCTCGCCCTTTGTTGGCTTGGAAGTGAATGTTGAGAGAGGTGCTTCTCGTCTCTCTACAGGTGGAAAGAAGAGTCACAACAGAGGACCCTGTACTTTCAGCAGGACCCACAGCTCGGGGGGAAGGGGGGACGGGGGGACGGTCCTTCAGAGGAAGGGCCCCCTTTTTTCGGAGATAAAGGGAAACTCCGACCTTTACCACTCGAGGAGTGGATTTCTACAGAGGCATGTCGTCCTCGGAGGCCCCCCCCCCTCTCCACGGAACGTCCCTGGGCCCCAGGGTGCCCTGCGTAGGGGTGAACATCAATGTGGGGAATCCGGAAAAAGAAACTCCCCCCCCTCCCCCCCTCCTCCCTCCCCATGGGGGCCCTACCAGGGCCTCCACATGGACCGGGGGTAGGTCCCGGTGGGCACGCACAGGGCGTCTCTGTCCTCCGGGGCCTCGCTGGAGCTCTGGTTGTGCTCGCTGTCCGTCTCGTCCAGGTCGGAGCAGAGGTCCTCGCTGGACGCCGTGGAGGACGGCGACGAGCCGCCGCCGCACAGGCTCCTCCCCCCGGGCGAGGCCGGCGTCGAGCACATCGACTCGTCGCCGCCGCCGCGCGTCCCGCCGGGAGTGTCAGTGATTAGGTCCATCAGCACGTCCTGGAGGTGGTCCTCGTTCAGGGGCATGCACTCCAGGAGGTGGTTGAGGAGCTCCGCCGCCACCGCGGGGTCGACGCCGGGGCAGCTGGACACGAAGGTGTGGACCTCGTGCATGCACTGGATGTAGCCCGCCGCGAACCTCTCGCTGGCTTCTCGGCCCAGTGCGTCGGCCTCTGTTTGGGGGGAGGGAGGGGAAAGAGTCGAGTCACCTTCAGTGAGGCGTCTTACGTGAGCAATCAGAGCAAAACGTGTCGTTTAAATCCCACGAAATCAGAGATGGCGTTTTGTCTGGTGCCTCCTTTCAGTCAAAGACACCTGAAGCCGAGGCTCCTCGACGTGTTCGTCACTACTTGGGACTGGTGCACCCACAATTGGGTTCCATCATTTTATTTGTATTCATGTTAAGTCCTAAAGCAGCTAAATGTGTTACAAACATCAACAAGATTTAAGAGGCCCTTGACCCCCTGAACTCTACGCTTACAAAGTATTACATTCCTCCGGCCTGAAGATTCGACAGGGACCTTACGGCTGCTGCTTTAGTACTTGGTTCTAAAGGGTGCAGACCTTGGGTTCGGTTCTTCAGAACATCCTCCACCTTCTTCACCGTCATCTCCAGCACCTCTGCGTTTTCCATCTTGGAATGAAACTGTTGGGGACAACCGGCAAAGCTGCAATGAGGACCCCCAAATCCTAACCCAGCAGAGTGTGTGTGTGTGTGTGTGTAGGGGGGGGGGGGCGGCAGGTGAGCTGACGGTGCGCACTCACGTCCGTGTCCACCAGCAAGGTCCTCAGCTCCTGCAGACTCTCGTTGATGCGAGCTCGCCTCTTCTTCTCCACCAGCGGTTTCCTGGTCTGCGGGGACACACAAAAGGTTCGGTAAGGGACACAAAAACTGGGGGGGGGGGGGGGAAGACACCGGGCTGCCCGGCTGCCTGTCACCGGCGCAACCGGCGCGTCACCGCGTGCCCGGTGTGTCCAAACGAGCGGCCCGCCGGTACCTTTCTGTCCCCTTTGTGGATCCCGTAGTACGGCTCTTCTTCCTCCATCTCCAGGCCGGTGCCGCTGGGCCGAGCCGAGGGGGCCATGTTGGTCGGATCGCCGCTTCAGTGGCTTCTCCCGCGTCCCTTTATTCCGTCAGTCCAGAGGAGCAGCTGGCGAGCGGCACCGGTTACAGAAAGAAAGGAAAAAGAGAATTTCCACCAAACTCAAAGACGAGGCGCGATCGCAGAGCGACGTGCTGCCGGCGCTGGGGGGCTGTTGTTAGTATTTATAGGGGCTAATTAACATGTGAATGGAGACGGGCTGCTCCGCGTTGGGAGGGAGGGCGGTTGGAGGGGGGGCAACGGAGCGCACACGGCCGCAGCCAATGAGCGGCCGCCCCCTTTGTCTCCGGTCAGCCCCCGGTCTGCACCCCGAGGAGCTGCAGGGGCTTTAATCACAGTTTGTTGTGTCACGGCACCGACCGCACGTTTTTTTTTTTTTTTTTTTTTTAACTGCGGTGAATCAATTGAGTTTCTAACATGATCAATACACGTGAATATATAATAAACACGACAAAAGATATATGAGAATAACAAAAAGGAAAACAAATAAAAACAGAAATATTTAACAATTATACAAAATGTAAGTATATTATATTTAAACGACAACAACATTGGACATTGGGTTGATTTATGATTACATTAATTCAACTATAATTGATCAAAAAGCCCCCAAAGTGTTTGCATTACAGCCTCCTGCACGTTGGTCTCCTTCTTATTCTTCTTCTTCTTCTTCTTCTTTATTACGCCCGACCTCCTCTTCGTTCTGCATGCTGTTTAGTGCCCGATCCTCTGCAGATTTTTCTTCTTCTTCCGCGCATGTAACGCGATGCCTTCAGTTGGCAGCTGCTGCTGCTGCTGCTGCCCCCCCCCCCCCCCCCCCTCGGCCTCAAACTCAATCAGCCGGGGGAATTAAGGGCCCTTCTCCAAAGAAAGCGACAGGTGTTGGCCTGTGCCTCGTTTGTTCTCCGTTTGTTCGCTGACTTCTGATTTGTGTGCGACTCTCATTCTCACGCTGCACGCGACACTCTGTTACTATCTGTCTGTCTGTGTGTGTGTGTGTGTGTGTGCGTGCTGCTGAGCGTGCAGCGCGTGGACAAGCATTCTCGGTGTTGTAGTGACGTTTTGAGCAGTCGAGTCCCACAAACGTACTGGTTTGTGTCTCATGAGCCCAACCCTCCGCACACGCGTTCCGTATACACGGCATTGTCGTGCAAAACGAGTCCCCCCCCCACCCCCTCACAATAACAACATAACACAATAAGGGCCACGCCCGCGCGTGAGCCACCTTCCAGGTAAGTGCAATGGTGCGTGACTCCGATGTCCTTTTACGCGCTGCATCCCAACAACAAAACAAAAACCAACCCGAGTGTCCCCCGAAAGAAGGACAAGTTTCAGAGCTTTTTAAGTGTAGGTTTTTTTTTCTTTTTTCTTTGGCACCTCGCCACCCCTCAGATCCCTGTCCCAGATCTCTAATGGCGTGGACTGTGGAGGCAGCAGCTGTCTCGGCTCGCTTTTGTTGGTGAGCTCCGCTGAGGGACCCTGCCCCCCCTCCTGCTCCTTTCTTCCGACCCACCGCCTGCAGCTCCATGTGGCGGTCGATCATAACGGCAATAATAGCGGGAGAAAGCGCCATATGCACGTCTGCACTGTCCAAAAGCAACTGATGAATCGCGAGCCGGACCGTTCGACCGCTCCAGAGCGCATTTAGAGCCTCATTCCGGGGTTTGGGGGAGGCCGTCCGACCCCACTGAGACCCGGCTTCGAGTCAAAGGCCGAATGACACAACAACTACAGCCCAGCTGTCACATCCCTTTCATTCATTTGAGTCAATGGTGCTCTTGTCATCTAAATCACATTTATATGAAAGGATTTATGATCCATTTATGTATGCAAATATTTGTTTGCAAGCCAAGATCAAAAAGTACAGTTCATACTGAAATTTAAAAAAAGTGAAATTTATGATTTTGTGTCACTTTGCTTCAAATAGAGATTCTATTTGTTGTGATAAGCGTGAAGCGATGCATGTCTGTAAGGTGGTTATGAACGTCATGTTATGCTTTGCTATGAAGCACATGCACAGACAATTTGACTCTGTGAGATTCAACTTTAACTCTCAGCTGGTGTTCATATTGTCCCAATCTTGTAAGACACTCAACAAAATGTTTACAATTTAACTCTGGATAAGTGTCCAAATAAACCCTGTGGTTCCTGGCGCACCCTCATTAATCCATGCACCATATTACATGGAGTTAAGCCTGATACCAAGACGTGTGACACTGTACAGTTACATTTCAATCCTATCAAAGAGGTCATTTAACTCTACTAAGTGTTGCAAATGAATCTGATCTTGACTCTGGATTAATGACCCCAACTCTTTAGTACAATTCACTCTGTAAGAGTAAGAACAGTGTAAGAATACTGGAGAATTAACTTTATGGACTTTGCTGTGTGTCGTTACGTATATATATATATATACACTCACCGGCCACTTTATTAGGTACCCCCTGCTAGTAACGGGTTGGACCCCCTTTTGCCTTCAGAACTGCCTCAATTCTTCGTGGCATAGATTCAACAAGGTGCTGGAAGCATTCCTCAGGGAGTTTGGTCCATGTTGACATGATGGCATCACACAGTTGCCGCAGATTTGTCGGCTGCACATCCATGATGCGAATCTCCCGTTCCACCACATCCCAAAGATGCTCTATTGGATTGAGATCTGGTGATTGTGGAGGCCATTTGAGTACAGCGAACTCATTGTCATGTTCAAGAAACCAGTCTGAGATGATTCCAGCTTTATGACATGGCGCATTATCCTGCTGAAAGTAGCCATCAGAAGTTGGGTACACTGTGGTCATAAAGGGATGGACATGGTCAGCAACAATACTCAGGTAGGCTGTGGCGTTGCAACGATGCTCAATTGGTACCAAGGGGCCCAAAGAGTGCCAAGAAAATATTCCCCACACCATGACACCACCACCACCAGCCTGAACCGTTGATACAAGGCAGGATGGATCCATGCTTTCATGTTGTAGACGCCAAATTCTGACCCTACCATCCGAATGTTGCAGCAGAAATCGAGACTCATCAGACCAGGCAACGTTTTTCCAATCTTCTATTGTCCAATTTCGATGAGCTTGTGCAAATTGTAGCCTCAGTTTCCTGTTCTTAGCTGAAAGGAGTGGCACCCGGTGTGGTCTTCTGCTGCTGTAGCCCATCTGCCTCAAAGTTGGACGTACTGTGCGTTCAGAGATGCTCTTATGCCCACCTTGGTTGTAACGGGTGGTTATTTGAGTCACTGTTGTCCTTCTATCAGCTCGAACCAGTCTGGCCATTCTCCTCTGACCTCTGGCATCAACAAGGCATTTCCGCCCACAGAACTGCCGCTCACTGGATGTTTTTTCTTTTTCGGACCATTCTCTGTAAACCCTAGAGATGGTTGTGCGTGAAAATCCCAGTAGATTAGCAGTTTCTGAAATACTCAGACCAGCCCTTCTGGCACCAACAATCATGCCACGTTCAAAGTCACTCAAATCACCTTTCTTCCCCATACTGATGCTCGGTTTGAACTGCAGGAGATTGTCTTGACAATGTCTACATGCCTAAATGCACTGAGTTGCCGCCATGTGATTGGCTGCTTAGAAATTAAGTGTTAACAAGCAGTTGGACAGGTGTACCTAATAAAGTGGCCGGTGAGTGTATATGAACAACAATAATGTACAGTCCCATGAGTGTATTGTGTTAGTGTTTTGTAAAGGGCTCTCTAACCACTGCCTGCCTCTTTTTAATGAGTGTCAGAATGAAGGAACGATGGCTGAATTCCATTTATTGTGCGTGTTCACTCACACTCAAACATCTCAGTAGCGTATATATATATATATATATATAATACGTTTTATTATTATTAATGTTCGGGTTAACAGCAAAAGAGGAAGACACAAACATCTACACTATGGCAAGTGCAGGTCTAGGTAGCATAATAATTGCCTTATGGTATAAAATAAATAAAGCTGTTAATACAATAAATAGAAGAAAGATTAATAAGAGCCTTCTACAATGCAGGCTACGAGAAGTCCACTTCTGAAGGGAAGTACTGAGGAAAGGAATCATCATAGCACACATTGAGATTCACTGGAACAGAACTGCCCCGAGGTTTGTCTTCTGAGCAGCATATCTATGAGATACATAACAGAGGATGGCTATAGCAACATCATCAACAACAACAACAACAACAACAAACAGGAACCCAGCAGAAAGTTCACCAGGGCCTCCACCTCTCCAGCCTCGCCAGGCTCTCCTGGCCCGCGGCGACGTTACAGGTCGGACCCCCCCCCCCCCCCCCCTCACCCCGCCACGGGGGGGTCACGGCCGGGCGAGGCCTGCGGGGGGCGCTCGTCGGCGGATCTGGGCAGGGACTCGAGCGGGTGGCTGAGCAGGCGGGAGCCCAGGTTCTTGTCCATCCAGTCGCAGGTGAGGAGCATGCTGTGGACCTGGTGCATGCACTGGATGTACCCCGTGCTGTGTCTCTGCTGCACCTCCAGGCCTAATGTGGGGTCTGTGGAGAGAACAGGGAGTGGGGGGGGGGGGTTATAGCAGCTCCTGCTGGTGGTGGGGGGGCGGGGGGCAGCATGCAGCCAGGAAAACAGCAGTTTTCATCAGGGAACTTTATTTTAAACCATATCTAGATATAGATGTATATCTATATTTAACGATATATCGAGTGTTTAACTTTATCAAGCTATATAGAGTGTATGGGCATATTTAGCTTTGCACAAACCTTTTCTTTGCCCAATAAAGAACCAAACGGGTTATGATCGTATCATTACACACGCATCGTATGATCCACAGCACGCGCACGTTCTCCTTACCGCTGAGTTCGATGCTCTGGATGTTCTGCAGGTGCTTCACGGTCATCTCCAGAATGTCGGCTTTTTCCAGTTTGGATTGCTGTGGAGAGACGAGCGGCCCCTTTAGAAGTGAACTCCGCTTGTTTACTCGTCAGCCCACAGAAGGGGGCCCCACCCGGGAGGGGGGGGGGGGGGACACACACACTCACATCGAGTCTGAACGCTCCGACCACGGTGACTTTCAGCTGATCCAAACAGCTGTTTATCCTCTCGCGTCGCTTCCTCTCAATGAGCGGCTTCCTCAGCTGTAAGAGGGAGGGGGGTGAGGGAGGTGAGGGAGGGAGGGGGCGGTTTAGAGGCACCTGAGCGCACGATCCCTAAAAGAGAAAGTCGTTCTACAGTAAATCCGGGTGTAAATTACCTTCCTCTCCTCCTTGGCCCCGCGTTGTGCGCCACGGCTGAAGCAGTCATGCTTGTTTGCTTGTTTGTTTGTTTGCTTGTTTGTTTGTTTGTTTGTTGTTGTTTGTTGTCCCCTCGGGCGGTCCGTGCGCGCTCGTGCCTCCTCTCCACTCGGACTCTCGGCGCGTCTCTCTTAGGGCCCTCGGCGCAGCGCGGCCCTCTTTTTTATCGGAGCTCCATTAGCATGTGAATGCGCGCGGATTTTCCCACGCGGGCTCCCATCAGTCAAGACTGGCAGGTCACATGGCTCCATTCAGTAGCCGAGATACCCGGCCTAGAAAGAGAAGAAGAAGAAGAAGAAGAAGAAGGGGGAAAAAAAATACTCACAAGCGACAGATGTCCCAGGCTGAAAGCACGCACTGCCCTACCCAAGCCCCCCCCCCCCCCTCCTCCCCGCCCCAACCAACAACCTGCAGATCCCTCTCCTCCCAGGGAGGAGCAACAGTGTGCAGTTACTGCGCTTTCCCTCGTGTATTCTTCTCAGCAGCAACATTACACTGTACATGGGGGGGGGGGGGGGGGGGTGGGGGGTGGGGGAAGGGCCAACCGGGTCCCTCAAAAGCTCACAGGGAGCCACAAAGGACCGACAAATGACTCTTGTCTCCGGCCCGTAAGAAAGGTTCCTGCAGGTCCTGGAGGATCCAGGTGTGGTGAAAAGCATGGAGTTCATACAGATGACACTTCCGCTGCCATCACAATGAATCCACAAAGGTGTCATTTCGGTTTATAGCAATAACGTTTAATGTATTACGTGTAATAAAACCTTTTTTGTGCTATCACTCCTAATTAAATGCACAATATTAAGTGCGGGTGTTATAGCTTCTCATAGTGGTTTTTTAATCTTATGATGTTGCAATCACATGTAATTGAATCATTCTTATTCCTGTATCTATTTTAGGTGGCAGTATTACTTCTTATCAGTTCAATGTTACTGTTCTATTGTTTTTCTTTCTTTGATCAAACAATCATTTCTTGGTTTTGTGGGACCAAGCAAAGACATTTCTCACATCAAATAAAAGGACAACACTCAGGCTTTGATCCCTCTGCGTGTTTTCTAATGTCAGACATCTGCTCTTAACTGTTAGCGAGCAGATGTCAGAGTGACCAGCCCCCCCCCACCACCACCACCACCACCCAACCCCCACCCAACCCACCTTTAGGTCCCTGCAAGCACGCTGGGCCCCCGTTTTACAGCCACGCGACTGCCAGGCCGTGGGAACCAGAGCCAAACAAAAGCCGCTTTTCATTCAAACCTAATCAGCATGAAGAGCGTAATAACCTCCAGAGCTGGTGGGGCAGTCCGGCCCAGGAGGAGTGTGGGGGGGGGGGGGGTAGTGACCAGACCGGGTGACTGGTGCTGTGTCCAGGTGTGGTCTGTTTCTGCATGGATGGACTCCAATCGATGGTTTATAAACACCTTCGTTTCCCCGTCTCCAAAATAGTAATA
Source organism: Pungitius pungitius (assembly GCF_949316345.1). NCBI lineage: Eukaryota > Metazoa > Chordata > Actinopteri > Perciformes > Gasterosteidae > Pungitius > Pungitius pungitius. The sequence goes on from NC_084902.1 coordinate 2,361,101, forward strand.
ATAGCAGTAAAAATATAGTTCTCATATCAAGGCAACAGGTGGCGACATTCAGGGCCGGCTCTAGCTCATTGGCTGCCCCAGGCCACACTACAATGTTGTCCCTCCCACGTAAAATGACCCGTTTCAGACTTTCAGCAAACACAGAATCCCTTCGTGCTCATTTCAGAAAAATTGCATCAAGACACACATCACTTTATTTGTGCCAGATTCTCAATAAAAGTACAAAAAAACCATTTACTTGGAGGGACGAGGCGATGAGAAACTCTTTCCATGTTGAGCTGCACTGACAGGTGTTCTGGATTGACTGAGAATACGCGTCTGACGTCAGGTTCAGGAGCAGTCGGTCACGAGTGTCACTCAAATGACTTTTAGGCAATGAACACTTTGAATAATACAAACATTTTAATCGTTACAGAAACATTAATATGGAAGACCATTCCAGTCACTGAAAAAAGGTCCTGAAATCCTTTTTTTCCCACCACTTCATAAAATATATGTATCATGCAGTTGAATTACGGTAGTCTGCTGTTATTGTAAATTGTTTTTTTATAACATTGGCCGTTAAAGGATGGACATCTTGTCACGGTTTGGGCTCTTGTCTTGTTTTATTTTGTAGTTTCATGTTCTGGTGTCCCTGGGGTAACTTCACTTCCTGCCTTGTCCTGTCTTCTCCTGTGATTGTCTGACGTGTCAATCATCGTTTCCGCCTGTGTCCGATCACCTGCACCTTCCCCTGTGTATTTAAGCCCTGTGAGTCTCTTGTCTCGCGTCACGTCTTTGTTCTCAATCCTCGGGTATTAAAGAGCATGTTTTTGAAAACTCTGCGTCTGCGTCTTTTAAAAGTGTGCTGTCCTTTAGGTATGAGATAAATTGAACAGGTTTACAATCAACAAACACCATAATCTTGAACTATTACAGATGATTATGGCTTTTTCAATATGCATTTATAGGCTGCTACTTCTTCTAGTAAAACTAAAACTAAAAGGTCCAGAGAGAGGTGAACCCGGGTGATCAGCTGAGCTTTCTTACAGTAAATACAATCCAGACAACATATTATGTGGAATTGAACAATAAGATAGAATATAACTTTTCAGCAAAATCCTTAAGTAATAATAATAATACATTTTATTTCTATAGCGCTTTACATTTTACTCAAAGACACTTTAAAGTACAACCCCAAACACATATAGAATTGAATTTCAATTTATGACGGGGCGCCATGTTTATTTGTTTTTTTAATGGTGATTTTATTTCACCAGGGTTTAATTTAATTTCTGTTTCGTTAATCAATGTTGTTGAGAGAAAGATGTATGCTTACCGAGAGGGGGGCCCCCCACAAATCTGGCGCCGGCCCTGGCCACAATAACAGTATCAATCCTCTTCAGAGTCGTATGCAGGCACGTTTAGAAGAGGATGTGTTTCCGTTTGCCACGAGACAGGGCATCCAATCAGAGACGAGGAATCACACTGTTATGGCGGGCCTAGTGCACTCTACAGCTTATTGTGTTCAATTGGCATAAATCAAACATGAGGCTGGTCATACACAATGAGCAGAGAGGATGCGACCCTCGAGCGGATCTGCTATTTGACTCATTTGTCTGTTATCTTACTCATTATGGTTATTTTATTTCAATTATTTCCTAACTAAAGCACTGCTTCAGGAAAGTGTTGTGTCGCATACACAAAATGATCCAGAATAACGACACGTTGACTTTGAAAGATGTGTTTTGTAATACAAGCAATGATACAACATTAGCTTCCACTGTATTAGGTTGGCTGAACCCACTTTTTTAAGTAGGCAAAGAACTGGCTCTTGTGAGTGTTTTATATATCATATTTTAAATTCCTATTTAGTAACATTTTACCGGTATAATATTAATGAGTTAATATGATGTCAAGTAGCGTAACCTGTCCGAATTGACCATAGTTTCTAATAAAATTAGGCCTATTTTCTTTCTTGAATTGATGTTTTTAACATGGTTAAATGGTTAAAGTAAAACGTGCAACATTCATCTCTTACTTCTTGTGGACTAATAAATCAATAATTTTCACCACTCTCCACATTCTTTGAAGGTTACACGAGCTGAGGGCGCCCTCGTGCGGCCACCTGCCATCCTCGCAGGTAGTGGAGGCCCCCCCATGACGCGGGGCGTCGGTAGAGGCCGCTCCTGCCATGACGCGCTATGCCCAGAGGGGGCGGTAGAGGCCGCTGCTGCCATGACGCGCTATGCCCAGAGGGGGCGGTAGAGGCCGCTACTGCCACGACGTGCTATGCCCAGAGGGGGCGGTAGAGGCCGCTGCTGCAACGACGCGCTGCGGCCAGAGGGGGCGGTAGAGGCCGCTCCTGCCATGATGCGCTGCGGCCAGAGGGGGCGGTAGAGGCCGCTCCTGCCATGATGCGCTGCGGCCAGAGGGGGCGGTAGAGGCCGCTCCTGCCATGATGCGCTGCGGCCAGAGGGGGCGGTAGAGGCCGCTCCTGCCATGATGCGCTGCGGCCAGAGGGGGCGGTAGAGGCCGCTCCTGCCATGATGCGCTGCGGCCAGAGGTGGGCGGCAGACGTTGTTGCGGCGACAACCGCTCCGCTGCAAACGTTGCCAGTCGAGCTCAGAGAAAGAACTAAGAAACAACGGGTGCTGCACGATTGTCCACAGTAAGTTACAGACAAGAGGAGGCGGCGAGCAGGGAAAACGAAGCCGTGTTTGTTCCAAGGAGCATCCGAGATTGACCGTTGCTGTCTTGGAAAATCGGGGGGAAACTAGAGCCGTTTAGAAGGTAATGTTTTTTCTGCATATAACATTATGCTGGTGTGAAGTAACGTTACTCCTGTCTGCAAGCATTGTGGCGCAAGGCTATCGTAGCTAGCTAACAACGGCTCCCTCGCAAGGTAACTTGTTAGCCACATTTGCTAACATTAGTTAGCTTGTTGGCCAGCCCTCGACGAGTAAAAAGGTTTAAACTGAACTTAGCTGTTAGCCTCCTGGCTAACCCTACGCTAGCATGGCCGGATAATTGGCGTTACCAAAATAAACGTTACGTGTGCATTGCCCACCGCTATGACTGAAAGTACCTCCCACTGTACGCGTAATTTAAATAAAGCTAAAGCAGTTAATCTAAAGAATTGTCTGTACGCGTTCGGCCCGCTGAGGCCTTCTGTGTGTCGAGACGCACACACACACACTTCCAGAAGCAAACCAGTTAGCACTGCTGTCTGGTGGACAGTGATTTAAATATCATATGCCACGTTATTTCACAACCAGATGCTAATGAGGCCGTGCAGTGGGCAGCAGACTCTGCATTGGCCTGTCTCGCATTCGCCAGCTGCATAATTAGTCAAGCGAGCCCAAGGATCCATTTTGTTAGCATTGCGCAAAGTTGGCAGGCTTCTCACCATCACAAACCAGGCATGGCTAGCAAAGAGGGGCGGTGCTCGCTGTCGGCTCACGGGGTCGACGGGGACATCGTTAACCCCACATCCGACTCGACGTGACCGCTGGATCGCTGTGGAAATAAGCTTGGGAATAGCTTTGTGGCGCGCGAGAACACTTGCGTGCGGATAAAGCTAGATGACGCTAGCTTACGTGCAGGTGAGAGCAGAGCATCTGCTGCGGTCTCGGCCGAAGGGTGCAGGTGACCGGAGTTGTTTTTTTTAATTATTATTTTAAAAAAAAAATCTTACGCCGTGTGTTTCTTTTCCTCAGCTTAACTGGATGTTTGATCGTAGTTTCCTTAGAAAGAGTCGGCCAATTGGGTTTGGTCTTTTGTCCGAATGTCTGCTGGTTGGTATCTGGAGAAGAACGCGATACCGGATTAGTAACGCGATCCGTGGTCGGTCCGGTCCGCGGCGACCAGCTGATTTTTTGTTTTGTTTTGTTGAACCGCGCGTTTCGCTCCTGTTTGCGGCGGCTCGGCTGCTGACCACATGGCGAAAGCGAGGTGTGTCCAGGTGGATAAAAGACCCGGATCACCGGTGAACCCGCGGGGGTGACGTTTCACAACTCGTAACTGTCCAGTCACACCAGTGTGACGCACCGCATCGCACCGCACCTCCCACTCGCGGCTGGCTTTATATTCTCGGCTCCTTTTCTAAATGTGGACTCCCCGCCGAGACTAAAAAAAAAGGAGCAGTGCGACCACTCGAGGAACCAACCGGGCAGGACGTCAGGTTGGTGACAGCAACGTCTCGGCCTTTATTGATTTTGTTTCTCTCCTGGCTTCGTGGAATCGGTTCCTTCTACGTCACCACATGTCCACAAAGAAAGGTGCAGGTTTTTTGTCTTTATTTGCGCTGAACACGTTGTGGTTTGCCTGGTGGTTTACGTAAGGTGGGTGGGTCGGGGAGTTGTGTAGATAAGGGTTCTTGAAGGGAGATGTCGTCTCTGGTTCAGTTGGTCTTGGTTTAGATGTTTTTTTTTGTGTGTGTGTAGTGAGGACGCTGGGTGTGTTTTATTGACCTAAAATGTAGTTTTCTGACAAAAGAGTGTGTGTTTAGTGTGGCTGGTTGTTTATCTGGGGGAGTGGGTCATACAAAGGGGCTGATGTCGTGCTCCATGTAGACCCTTGTAATAGTTAACGTCGCTTGGTTAATCATCTGCTGACAATAACAAGACAATTCACAGCGTTTAGTGGTTCTCCGTCAAGCATTAAAGGTCAGATCATTCATTCACACGTTATTTTTGTCCCCTTTACTGGCTAGACTTGACCTACTAACAGGAGTTTTTTGGGGCCGATGAATACATTGTCAATATAGGAGGAAAGTACGTCTATAAAAAGGCACAGCATACATTTATCTATGTTTAAACATTTAAAAATGTCTGTATAAATTAAAGGAAATACTTTGGTCACGCGTTTACTACCTTTGGCCTTGGTGATTCACAACGGTGATGCCAAAGTATTGATATGTTATTGCGACAGGGCAATGCTATGCATCAAGTAGTTGTATAATGTTTAGCCCAAGAGCAATAATATACGAGAAGGGGGGTGCTTGCGTTAGTGAGAATTGATTGAGGAAAGAAGATGCCACTTTAATAGTGTGTAACACATAACATCCATCTAAAATTACACATCACCCAACCACACAAGTTGTCAATAGGAAATTTGAACCCACGTCTTTGGCAAGAAGTGAAGCGACCCCTTAGTGACGTGTTATCATTCTTAAGACCTTCTTTCAGCACTTATTTAGGTCTCATTGCTATGTTTGTGTCAGCTGGACTTCTGATTCACGTGTGTCACTGGCTGTGTATCTCCTCACCTGCTACACACCATAAAGTGTTTTTGTTTGTCTAGTTCATCTGTAAGTTTAGATTTCAGTCTCTACCCCGTGCTCTGATCCCGTTTCCCGTTTCATTCATTTAGGTGGACAGCCCACTGCCAGGTTGCTCGTGGTAACTCGCCGCCATGCCTTTCCCCTTTGGCAAGTCCCACAAGTCGCCGGCGGACATCGTCAAGAACCTTAAGGACAGCATGACGGTGCTCGAGAAGCACGACATTTCTGACAAAAAGGCAGAGAAGGTAGGACGACTCTCGCACAGATTCACTTCTCCTACTCTGTGTGTTCATCCCTTCATCGCTCTTTATTTAGGGGGGGGGGGGGTGAAACTTGAGTTGGAAGGAGCTTTCTTATGCCTAAAATGATGTGTTTCAGGCCACAGAGGAGGTGTCAAAAAGCCTGGTGGCCATGAAGGAGATCCTGTATGGGACGAACGAGAAAGAGCCCCAAACCGAAGCGGTGGCCCAGCTGGCCCAGGAGCTCTACAACAGTGGCTTGCTCAGCACACTCATAGCAGACCTCCAGCTCATCGACTTTGAGGTGAGACTTACTACGAGACCGTACATATGTCTTGAAAATGTGCGCAAACGCGCGTCTCCCCTGCAATGTGACCGGTGATGTGTAATAACGGCTGCTGCAGGCTTCCCTGACTCACCGTATCACAGCGTGACTCATTGTGTTGTGTGAGCACTCTCTTCCTCTTTCACCCTCTCCAATCTGCACGGCCTGTACAAAACAAGAAGCCGGAGAAGAATTGCAAACCACATGCGTGCCACATACAAGTATAAAAGGGATTCGACATTTAAATTGTGCGCACGTTTGACTGATTTTTGTCTACATCGTCAGTGTGTAATTATGTATTATAACACGCTTTTGTGTACTCTATTATATTTCCTTCATGCATGTCTGCTTTATTCTGGGGCCTCCAGGGTAAGAAAGATGTGGCTCAAATCTTCAACAACATCCTGAGGCGGCAGATCGGCACCCGGACGCCCACGGTGGAGTACCTCTGCACCCAGCAGAACATCCTCTTCATGCTGCTCAAAGGGTAAGAGGGCGCACAAGCAGGCCAGCAGCATTTTCTTGTTTTAGATTCATAAATATTTTAGTTACCGATCCGGTTTTATGAAGCATTGTGACGTATAACCTGTGTGTGTGTGTGTGCGCGTTATGCTCCTGCATGGTGATAAGTCCTTGTCCCGTGTTGTTGCTTCTGCAGGTACGAGTCTCCAGAGATTGCCCTGAACTGCGGCATCATGTTGAGGGAGTGCATCCGACACGAGCCGCTGGCCAAAATCACACTGTGGTCCGAGCAGTTTTATGACTTCTTCAGATACGTGGAGATGTCCACTTTCGACATTGCCTCAGACGCTTTCGCCACTTTCAAAGTAGGTTGGCTAATTTGCTCAGCTGTTCTTCCAATTTAGTTTGGAGTCGCGCTCGGGAAAACTCCACCATTCACTGTTGTTGAATAGCAGATGTAGTTTTAATTTCTCTTCGTCTTCTACTTCCTGCCACTTGGTTGACGGTGCTTTGTTTAAACTCTATAATCCCAGTAACTAAGGAGACAAACAGTACCAGGCTATTAACTTTAAAGTCTCAATCTTCATTTCCTTTTTTCAGGACCTCCTCACGAGACACAAGCTACTGAGTGCAGAGTTCCTGGAGCAGCATTACGACAAAGTAAGTCCCCACGCAACCAAACACTAGATTCACCCCAAGTGGATCCATGACGCCATAAAAGGACAAAATAATCCGTCATCAACTCACCAAAAATGTATTTGGCAATTAGTGCCTCTTTTAAACTATACTTGTTAGCAGATGCATATTTTAAATGTGGCCACAAGTTCTACTGTGTAGAATTATTTAAAATCTAATTTAAGAGCATTAAATGCAGCAACTCTAATGTCAAAGTGTTGCAGTTATTTCTATAGAAAACTCATTTTCTATTTCTACATTTGATTTGCTGCTGAAGACCACAAAAAAACGCTAATTTATTATTGTATTATTTTTGTGTGTCAACGAATCAAAGTTGAGCTCAACCGCTTCCTTTCCCCCCCCCCCGCGCTGTAAGTGGATTGAAGCGGTGGCGGTCTGTGTGTTTGACACGCCGCCGTTCTCTTTCCTCCGTGACATGAAACCAGCCATTTGGGAAATAATCTGCAGGCTGCCAACACAAAGTAGCTGTCAGTCTGGGAGGGCAAATATTCTGCCGTCCTGTCATTGTGTTCTGATACAAGACAAGGATGCGATTGTGTAAACCGCTGCTTGACGCATTTAGATTTAGTCTCTCTCTCTCTCTCTCTCTCGTGTATTTTGTCTTATTTTTCCCCTCTCTCTTTCCTCTAGTTCTTCAGTGAATATGAGAAGTTACTCCACTCAGAAAACTACGTGACTAAAAGGCAGTCCCTCAAAGTAAGTAAACAGGTCACATGGTGTGGGAGGGCTATTTAAAGCCTGTGTACTGTCCCAGTGTTTGGTTTCTCCTCCGGCTCCTCGCCGCCATCTAGTGGTTCAGATACTTTGATTTCACAAGCACCTTTTTTTTTTTAATTTAATGTGTTTTTGACTCAATTCAGTCTTAATCTGATCATGTTAATACAAAGTTCTGAAGCCATAGTCCTTTACCAAACCAGTCCCCTAATGAAAAATTATTAATCCAAAAACCTGAGATCGCTCTGTCAGGTTTTCAGTTATTTGTTTGTTATGGATGTGATATGCGCAGTGTTTTAATTTATCATGCTGCTTAACGTTGGTAAACGAAGGTACGGACTCGATTCTGTTTGTATACAAATGAATATTTATTCCCGTACGTTGCTCTGATGTCATCTAGCTGCTTGGAGAGCTGCTTCTCGACCGGCACAATTTCACCATAATGACGAAATACATCAGCAAGCCAGAGAACCTCAAATTAATGATGAACCTGCTACGGGACAAGAGCCGCAACATCCAGTTTGAGGCTTTCCATGTTTTTAAGGTAAAAGTTAAACCAGAGTTTGCACCACATCCATCGACGTAGACCCCCTGCACGTGTTAACACCCTCTCCCTCGTGGATCCAGGTGTTTGTGGCCAACCCCAACAAGACGCAGCCCATCCTGGACATCCTGCTGAAGAACCAGACCAAACTCATCGAGTTCCTCAGCAAGTTCCAGAACGACAGAACGGAGGACGAACAGTTCAACGATGAAAAGACTTACCTGGTCAAACAGATCAGGGACCTCAAGAGGCCCGTGCCCCAGGAGGCCTGAGGGGAGGGGCCAAAGAGGAGGAGGAGGAGGAGGAGGGGCGGGGGAGGAGCCACCAGGACCACGTCTGGACCACATCCAGACAACGGACACATCAGCAGCTCCTGTTCTGGTTTTTGAACAAATATTGAAGATAGAAATAAAAAACCAACGCACCCACATCAACTCGTCAGGACGTCGCCAGCTCCTCAGTGAACCGTTGATTACTTTTTAATTTTCTTTTTTATTATTTTTCTTTTAAAAAAACAAACAAACAACTAAATAATAGATGCTGCTGCTTTCTTGCACATTGAGACAGGTTAGGTATATTATTACAGGGCAGTTCATCAAACACGGGGACAGAAGATAAAGTACGGCACACACACACACACACACACACGTGTATTACATTAAAGAAAAACACATGCACACGTACTGCAAGGACGTCGGCTTAAACCGTGTGATGGAAATGGTACGAGCCAGGTGAACATTGCCGTGCTTGTTGCATGCTTTGAAATGTGACGGATCCACGGCGGTCTTGTGAAGCCCGGCCCGGCTCGGCCTTCTGTGCCACTGAGACCTCTGAGATCGCACGCGCACCGCAGCAACGTATCAATGCCTTCATCCAATGAAACGGTGGTTCATTAAAAGCGGAGCGGGGGGGGGTCGGAACCATTTACCTCCCGCGTGCTTCGTCACGACGCGGCACTGCAACACATGAGGAACCGAGGGAGGGGTGAAAGGATGAATTTGGGTAAAAGCCCCGATAGTTGGGTCTCTTAATTGTTTTATTTTTTATTTTGGGGGGGGGGGGGGCCCAAGGGTAAACATGTACATATGCCTTTCTTTTTTTTTTGCTTTGTAGGTTTTCTTTGTTTAACCTTGACATATGAATATATATTATATATATATTACTTTAAATATCACATTTTTGGTTCATCGTAATCAAATTACTTTCTAAACCGTGAAAGAAACGACAAGTTAAGTGACGTTGTTTTTGCATTTCATTTTACTGCTGAAATGGTTGCTGTTGGGTTTCTTTGTACATAACTTAAAGGGCCAGCTCACATTTAGCTAACCTCTAGGATATTAACAATTTGTACAGCGGAGGAATGTCATGGTATTAACTCTGGATCTGTTTCTCCTCTTTTTATTCTCATCTACATTTTAAGATTTTAAGTGTCGCTCAGACCGCTGACGACGTGCAGGGGGGGGGACTTTGGAGAGCATTAACTGAAACATTAAAGTCTGTGTGTTTGTGCACTTTGTGAGGCGCTAGGCGATTATCACCCCCACCCAACTGGAGTCGAGGATAGCGCGCCCCCCCCCCCGCCCCTTCTCAATTCCATCAACTTGTTTTATTTCTTCATTGTCGCTCGGCTGGAGGCCTGGGAGCGCTGTGTGGCCCCTCAGCCAGTGGGATTCAGGGGTGAGCTGATCACGACATTGGCAACTCAGCCGCCATTCTTACGCCCTACACCCCCCCCACACGCCCCCTTTTCTCCTCATGTTCTCCTCTTCAGAGGGTTTATAATTCCAGTACAATTGTGAGTGTAAAGCATTGTGGGTAGCAGAGTACTTTGGGCACATGTTGGATTGTCCTCATGGTCCGGACGAAGACTGATGAAACCACAGATCTGTTACATCTCTCTGCGACGGGTCCAGTGTGACGAGACGTCGCTACATTTTTAAACATCGGAAACCACCTCGGATCAGACGGCACCTCCTCCATTCGCTTCCAACGTGCATGCTCCTCATTGGCTGTGCATGGTGCTGTACTCAAATGTTGTACTGGAATTGTTTCTTCTTCTTCTTTTCAAGTATTTAACATTGAAAATGCCAAATTGAAATAATTGCTGTGTGCTGGCTTTGGCTCCAGTTTCAGCATAAAGCGTGTGGGTGCTTTTCAGAAGTGTCAAAGGCCTGGGCCCTACAATGGAAATAAAGAAAAGCAAATTTGGAATAAAATGATGCTGTGGTAAATTTCTCCCTGTGTACTGAATCAAATGTTTGAACATCTTATTGGTTTACGGTAGTGGGAACGTGGATTAGTCTCCTAATGATGCGCAACTATTAGACTAAAAAGGTATAAAGTACTTGAGTCGTTTAAATGTAAAACTCATCAGAAACCTACTCGCCCATTAAGAATATGCATTACCTTTGTTTTAAAATAACCTTTCCTTTAATTGGTATTTGGTTTCCTCCATTCATAACTGAGAGAATTAGCTATTAGCTATCATTTATCAATGCTATAAAAAAAAAAAATTCGATCTAAAAGTACTGCGACATCCTTTTTCTTTATAGCTAACATTCACCCTCCTTTCAGCGCCGTGTTTGGTCTCCACCGCCTTCAGATATCTGGCTCTACATCTTTCAGTTTTTTTTATTTGTGTTACCCTACAGACTCGAGCAGGTGTAAAGTGTTATACGTTATTTATTCATTGTTTATTCTGCTCATGAAAGCAGCCTGCTGGCCTCGAACCCCCCATGAGAGCGGTGAGAGTGAACCAAAACAGTGACAGCTGCTCTGCAAACCCGATTTCAAATTAAGAGGGTAATTATCCCGAATCACTGGTAATCACATTTAAATCCAAAAGGCCAGATAGCTAATACCGTCTTTTTTTTTTAATTGTGTGAATGGATACAAACAAAGCACCGCACTAGTCCTTTAAGGGGCGTCTAGAAAGAAAGAAAAAAATAGAAGAAAAATAAAATCCCCCAAACGGCCCCACTTCCGGTAGAACAAGACAAAACAGACCGGGACGCAACGGGCAGAGGAGGACGTTCGATTCACGTCGACGAGTTCAGGGTGCAATTGTTTCAGGGAAAGGTGGTCATCGAAAAGACCGCGAGGACACCTGCAGACCGACAGAGAGACACCGGTGAGACATGGTGAAGATCAGCTTCCAGTCCATCACGGGACAGAAAGTGGAGAACGATGGCGACAAGACGGAGATCCTCATCCCTCATCCGGTACGCTATTGTCTTCTTAACGATAACGTTTGCCAGTGTGTCGTCATGATTTGGGTCCTGCGGGGTTTTTTTGTTTGGGGGGGGGGTCTGCGGGTCAGTGTGCACCTGCACAGCCGGAACAACGGGGGGGGGGGGGGGAGGGGGGGCTTTTTCTTTTTCTTTTCTTTTTTTTCGTCATCGCCATTTGATTTGGTAAAAACAAAACGTGCCAATGTGCGCCTCCTTCTGCGCCACTTTGCTCCGCGCAAAGTCATTTACAACGTGCACGTTGCATGCTCTTTTGTTCGAGGTTCGGGCACGCATGAATGTCACGAAATGGAGCATCTGTGTTTGTCTTCTACGGCACAGCCAATGCAGATTTCAATAAACATCCCCCCCCCCCGCGCCCCCCCTGCATGAGACAATAAGGTAGGACTGAACAAATGCTGACAAAATGGTAGATGGGTTGCAGCGCATGCAGGGTCATTTTCCACAGCTCCCATGTTGAGGCAGCAGCAGCAGCATCAGCATCCCTGCCTCGACCTCCGCGGCGTATCAAAGGCACAGGAAGGGCCCTCCCCCTCCCCAGGTGAAAGGACGAAGCGTGATGTAACCTGGACCCCCCCCCCCCCCCCCCCCCCCCCCCCCGTTGCGGCGTGTCGGCGCTCTGAGGGCCGTGTGAAAAAAGAGCGTCTTGTCTTCTCCCCTCGAGTCCGGGTACAGGCCGAACACAAAGAACAGAGCCTCCCAGGAGTGTGCGTTTCGCACGTGCACAGTTGTCGCCTTGTCCTCGCGCGCCCCTTCTGTTCCCAAAGGCTTCCACCAAGAACACTGTGCCGAGAAGAGGGCCGACGGGAACAGCGCGCCCCCGGCAAGGCGCCGCGAAAGCCACGCCATCGATCTCCCTCCCTGTCGCACCATTTGTCATCACTTTTTCTCCTTTCCCTCACAAACGATCATTTCCTTTTCTTTTTAATTTAAGGCATTCTGCACCGGAGGCTTGGCTGCTCAGTCATTGTTGTGGTGCGGCTACTATCCGTGTGCGTAGTGTGCCAACCGGGGGGGGCGACAGATGGGCTGCGAGACCGGTGGGCGTCTGGGAAAGATTACTCACCATGTCTCAGTCAAGTTTTCATTACAACGTGCTGCGTCACCCCCCCCCCCCCCCCCCTCCCCCCAACCACTACTGTGTGCTGCTAATTTCCGCTTGATGTGAGCTTCTCTATTTCAGCACTTACTTAATCTGGGCCCTTTTCAGCAGCCCTGTCAGATGAGTGAGGTGCACGTTGGATTGAAGCTCCCTCTGTGATCATTTGAAGTATTAAGGTCTTTGCTGTGTGTGTGTGTGTGTGTGTGTTTTTTCAGGATGATGACGAGCTGGTCCAGCGGCCCAAAAAGTCTCCCCTGAATGGCCTGTGCTGCCTGACGTTCGGCCTGGTGGTGTTCATGGCCGGCCTGGTCCTAGCCTCCATTTATGTCTACCGCTACTACTTTATACCTCATGTAAGACCTGCTTATACTCCTCTGGGTGGGTGGCGTGTAACCCCCCCCCCCCCCCCCACCCCAACAGATGGATTATTTCACAGAAACATCTGATAGTCGTCATTGCAAACTGTGGGAAAAGGGCGGGTGATTAAAAAAAAGAAATGCGGCATCTTTTCCCTCGAGAAAAAAGCCTCGTGTGGCGTTATTCACTCTTTTTTGATCCTTTTGTCAGATTATCAACTCGAGGAGGAACTGATTTGAATTTGTTTTTCAAAAGGTCAACATGAACTCAAAAAACACGTCAGCTAATTATGACAATTTCACACAAATGTCAAAAATGGATGAAATGACGGTAGTGACATTTTGAACGGACATAAATGTAAACTCTATTCGGCATCTTGCCTTGAGGTGGAGTTTGTACATTATTTATGCCACTGCTGTAAAGAAAAAAAAAAACTGATATTCTTGCAACACCACTTTACAACTGTAGATTTGCGTTGTGTGTGTGTGTGTGTTTCAGATCCCGGAGGAGAACCTGTTCCACTGCAGGGTGCTTTACGAGGACTCTGCGTACGCTCCTCTGCGCGGGCGGCAGGAGCTGGAGGAAAATGTCGGCATCTACTTGGGCGACAACTACGAGAAGATCACCGTGCCGGTGCCTCACTTCGGGGGCAGCGACCCGGCCGATATAATCCATGACTTCCACAGAGTGAGGACAAACCAATACATTTGAACCATTATACACTGCTAAATGTTACTAAAAGCAGTTTTTTAACCAATGAAAAATGATTATGATCAGAAAATCAAAGGTAAACCCAGACCATGCACACAGCTCTTTGAGGCCATACAAAGGCACAGCAGATGCTTTGCAAACATCCGCATGCTAACATGCTAACACATTTTTATATGACAATGCAGTGGATCCTCATAGCCCTTAGGATTCATCTTCTGGGAATCATGAACGTCCTCACAAAACCTTTTTTAATGTCTCATATCCAGAGACCCAGCATATTCCTGATTTTACATCAATAAACTGACAACAAATACCGTCAGGAAAAATAAATCCCCCCCCAAGCGTTTTAAATGTTGTCTTTGATGAACGGTTGTATTTCCTCAGGGACTTACAGCCTACCACGACATCGCCCTGGACAAGTGCTACGTCATCGAGCTCAACACCACCATCGTGATGCCTCCGCGCAACCTCCTGGAGCTCCTCATCAACGTGAAGGTGACACCTTCTCTTGAATTCCTAGAAAAGCAACGGCTTTGCTCTCGGCCTTCGCTGTTCAAAGGCTACGAGGCTATCTGACGCAGTCACGTGGCTGCAACACAAGAGTTAGCTCCCACGCTAGCTAGCTTTGAACATGCTAACGTCGGCTAGCCGCGGCGGAGCTCCTCGGGCCTCTTTCTGCCTCATCTCTGGACCTCCAGGTCGAATCAGCACTGTCGGGGTCATTTCATCGCAAACGTTGCGCGTGTCTCTTGTCCCCCGTCTTGTCCCCTGCAGAAGGGAACCTACTTGCCTCAGACCTACATCATCCACGAGGAGATGGTGGTGACGGGCAGGGTGCACAACATGCGTCAGCTGGGGCCCTTCATCTACCGCCTGTGCAATGGGAAGGACACGTACCGCCTGAACCGCCGCGTCACCCGCAGACGTAAGTCGGGGAGGGTCTGGGGAGGGGGGGTGGAAGGGGGAGGGGAGGGAAGGGGTGTGGGGGTCTTGTGTTTTTTGTCTCACCCCGTCTTTTAAACCCTCTCAGGCATCAACAAGCGCGAGGCGAAGGACTGCCACCACATCCGCCACTTCGAGAACACCTTCGTGGTGGAGACTGTTATATGCGATGGAGCGTAAACGCCTCCCCCCCCCCCCCCCTGTAGCGTCCCCCCCCCCCCCTGCTGATCTTCGTTACAATGTTTTTTGTTGTTGTTGGGTAATTCATTCATGTGTGATGCAATATCAAACATCTGGTTCCATCACCGAATAGGTAACCCAACGAGGATGTGTGATCTCCACTCCTCTTCCTCCGGAGACTTGTATGATTGGAGACACCGTCGTCGTCTCCCCCGACGACGGTGTCTCCATGCGTCGTCGTGGAGACTGTTCTTTTTTCTTTTCTTTTTTTTCCGCTGCCTCGCGGTTTCGCCAACAATCATCTGTGCACAGCATGACGAACGTGCTTCTCTGAGCAAACGTTGGCCATCGGTTTGAATCACTTCTCTGTAACCGCCGATAGTCGCTTGCCTGCCTCCTCCTCCCCTATCTGCTTTTTATTTATTATTGGATGTTTTTCGATGTTTTTATTTGTTCGGCCTTTTTCTTTGCACTCTTCCTCGGTAGCTTGGTGTTTATATATTTTTCTTACAGAGAATGCCTCTGTTTTCCCTCGCATGTGTTTATCTATGAGAGAACAAGAGCTCTGTTAGAACGTTTTGTAGACCAACGATTTAAAGCCTTAGTCCAGAGTCAGGGACTGGACTAAAGTCAGTACTACTGAAAGGGGACATATTATATGGTACATTAGTCAAAAACCAAGTCAACTTTGATTTGTACATTTTGCCGATTTCAAATCGTGAAAACCTGTCTGTGAATAAACTTGTGACATTAAACAAGGTGTCTGTTCTCCCGTTAATGTCCAAACTCCTACATCTTTGTCGCATCGTCAAGTGCAGCCAAAATAAAATCAGCGTCAGTTCTCTGCAGTAGTATTTTTGTTTCTGATGCCTCTCCTCGGTTATTTTCTCATCCTGACGTTGATTATAGCTTTCATCGTCACGGTGCTGCGTCCCTGCTGCGTTGCATCGAGGAGATAATGTGTGTCTTCTTATGTCATCATCGCTATCTCGCTCGTGCATCACAACAATCTGCTGACAGTTTGAGTCCCTCTTTCCACGCGCTTGGATTTCAACCCCATAACACGCATAAAATAGTCCTCCATTAGTGGCCTCATTGCACAGGTCAGTGTGCGATAATGTCCAGTGCTGCTCTTCCCCATCCGTAATGACTAATTGCTTTTGCAAAGATTACTTTTGAAATCGTTTCAGATCTCTGCACACGAGGTAATCTAGATCCTTGCAGTCTGCTGGAGGCTTACACAGATAACCTCCTTCCATCTGCCGAGGCTTAGGAAGAAGACAAAAGCCTGAGAACAAATGGTTCATAATGGACAGCACAGGAAAGACAAACCGGGTTATTACACAAAACGATTGACACCGTGTGAAAGGATGTTGTTAAAAAGGAGATTATGGGGCCTGTTTATCCCTTGAACTATTCTTCTTTAAGTTATTTTTTGGTTACAGTGTACTGTTGACTTTTTAGGGTATTCTGTGTAATTACTTTTTTAAAATTCTTTTTGTTTTACATACTATGCGATTCATTTTCACAAGAAATTATATGACATTTTAGTCAGTTTTGTGTTTCTTAGGGATTGTACTTGTGAGTGAGTGAGTGTGTGTGTGTGTGTGTGTGTGTGTGTGTGTGTGCGGTAGAGAGACAGCCCCTCTCACTGATGCAAACATTACCTTAAGGGCAAAAAGACAAGAAAATGCTCCTGTAACTCAACCACTCCAAGAAAAAAAGAAGCAACTACAAGGCAGAGAGATCGAGTTACATCACCAAGCCGACTCTCTATTTTGCTGAGCCATTCATATATTGTAGAAACACACACACACACCTTCTCTCACTCTCTTTCGGTTCTCATGAAATGCCAAACGCGGAATCAACATTACGGGTCATGGGTCACAGTTTCCACCCTTCCGAGGACTATAAAGGGAGCTGATTCCTGCAGACGGACACTGCATCTATCCCCAGGTGTTCTGATTTTAAAGATGCTTCTGTCCTCGTCCCGCTGTCTCGTCCTCCTACTTGTGTGGACCTCAGCGGACGCTGGTGAGTTGAAGCGTCACATCGGGGGGGACGAGGAGTGTCCCTTCTTCTGATTCCCCGTCTCTTCTGTTCTCCAGGACGGATTCTGGGGAGGATCAAGGAGCGCGTGCGTAACCTCTCTCTGCAGGCGGCCGGGGGGCCTCTCCGGCGCGTGAAGGAGGGCCGGATCCACCAGCCGCTGGACCACTTCGACCGCCTGGACCTCGGCACCTTCCCTCAGGTCTGAGAAAGATCAGCGGGGCCCCTGTCTGCGGGGCGAGCTTTGAAATATGGATCGATGGCACGATACCCGTGTTATACAGGCCTAGTGCGGTTACTGTTTGCTTGAAGGACCCATCGTGTGGCCCGGTTTGACCACGAGTTGAGGAGAGAGGCTCCCGTTTCACAGTGACAGGAGAACCAAGCTCGTTCGCTGTCGCAGAACCTTAACTTAACATAATATGTCCCCTTTTAATAGGCTCTGGAGAACAATTGTATTGAATGTATTCATTTGTATTATTACTTTTTTTCTGTTTTAAATGTAAAATCTAAATAAATACCTGGTCAAGAGAACATTATTATCTCGAATGAATATTACAATCATGACAAATTTATCCATTACATTACATTCAGGACATAATTTCCTTTTAAACCTTTTTAGACGCCTTATACATTATTGACCATATATATATATATATAAATATATATATAGGTCAGGAAGGCCGGACATATACAGGAATGCTGGACATTTCAGGCTTTAAAAATCACTTGGTAAAAGAACACCTGCACAGGTTTCTCTGATCTCATCACCTACATGAAGTCAGTATTGAATTTGAAGCCATCTCATACTGAGGATTATTTACAATGCAGCTAAAGTGGGGCCAAAATAGCATCCTGGTCATCTTAAATCTGCCTCATGTCTCTCTTAACAGGGCTGTGGCACCTTTTGCTCCACTACTCCTCTGTTTTTTTTTGTCTTTTCTCCCCAGAGGTTCTTTGTGAACGAGGCGTACTGGCGGCGTCCGGATGGTCCGGTGTTCCTCTACATCGGAGGAGAAGGGCCCATTTCTGAGTCTAGTGTTCTGGCAGGTACAGCAGGATGCTGAAACACAGAAAATAGCAGAAATGTGTCCTTTGTATGCGCTGTGCTCTCTACCCTCCAAGTCATCAGACCGGAAGCATCACACCAAACTGAATCATACCTGCCTCTTCCAGGTCACCATGTGGACATGGCCGAGGAGCACGGCGCCCTGCTGTTGGCTCTGGAGCACCGTTTCTACGGCGACAGCATCAACCCCGACGGCCTGAAAACGGAGAACCTGTCGGGCCTGAGCAGCCAGCAGGCGTTAGTGTCGCGTCAACCGCATCAATGACAGCAATCCGACCGCAGCGAAAGACTTGAAGCGCCGCTTTGCGCCGTGTGTCTTGTTCCAGACTCGCTGACTCGGCGGCATTTCACCAGCACATCAGCCAGAGCTTCGGCCTTAGCCGGAGGAACACCTGGATCGTCTTCGGGGGCTCGTACGCCGGCGCCCTGTCCGCCTGGTTCAGAGGAAAGGTGCCTCAGATCGTCGATAACGGCTTGTTTTATTCGGGATTTGAAAGGAAGCTGGTGCTTCTCTCGACACTTTCTGACTTCCCTTCCGCTTCTCTGTGTTCCCCCTTTCGTACCTTCTGCAGTTTCCTCACCTGGTGTACGGAGCCGTGGCCTCCTCCGCTCCTGTCAGGGCCAAGTTGGACTTCTCTGCCTACAGCAGCGTAAACCATCAAGAACACTCACTCATGAATATGCACATTCATTATTAGCTTTATTAGTCCCAAGCTAAATGATAAAAAAAACCTAACCCTGATAAAAAAAATGCCACAAATGTTTAAGTTATCGTCCCATTATTTATGTGTTTAATCACTCAACTTCCATGTGATCATAGAACATCATCAAACCCCCACAATCGCCTGTGATTGTATTAAAGACGTGACCTTTGACCCATTCGGCCGATCATTGCTACACTAGCGGATACGCTGCATCCATCACATTACATTACATTACATTACATGTCATTTAGCTTTTATCCCAAGCGACTTACAAGAAGTGCATTTCCACATAGAGATACAATCTCAGAAGAACAAGTAACAAGAAAGTAAGATTTTCATCAAATAAGCAGTTTCAAAACATGTTATAGAAAAGTGCCACTATAAGTACAATTTAAGTGCTACCATTTGTTAGTGTTTTAGTCAAGGTAGAGTCTAAAGAGGTGTGTCTTGATCACCAATAAAAGTGAGGCCCGCCCGCTCTCACCTCTGTCACTTCCTGTTTCAGGTCGTCGGCTCGAGTCTCGCCAACGAAGCCGTTGGTGGATCAGAAAAGGTGTGAAGGGCGAACCACGCACGCGCCTGTGCGTCCTGCCCCCCCTCACCTACGTTGGATTAAAACTCGGCCTCTTTCCCGCAGTGCCTGGTTGCCGTGCGAGAGGCCTTCGCCGCCGCGGGGTCGCTGATGGGCGGGAACGCCAGCCGCGTGGCCGCCGACTTTGGTTGCTGTCAGGTGCCGAAGAACCTCGACGACCAGGTAAAGGTCATCGGGTCACCACAAAAATGGTGTTATCCACCATTCTTTATTACTCCTGAGTTCTCCTATACCGTCCAAGGGATTATAATAATTTCATCACATGTTGCTTTGTCTTTTACTCGGCACCTCTCAGATTGAGCTGATGCAAAACCTGGCGGACATCGTCATGGGGACCGTGCAATACAACGAAGAAGGCGTGCTCATGTCGATCAATGAGCTGTGCGGCGTGATGACCAACACCAGCGGGGCCACACTGGAGGAGACGAGGCCTTACGACCGCCTTGTTAAACTTGCACAGGTATTTAAAAAAACACAAGGATGAACCTGCAGTTCCAGTATTAAACCACCAGGTGTGACCCTTGAGCCATTTTCACCGGGCTTGACGCAAAGGCGCAGCCTCCTCCAGCAGAGAGGAACCCACAGGTTGGTGATTCATGTGTGTTACCTCCTCTCTGTGTGTGTGTGTGTGTGTGTGTGTGTTTGTGCAGATCTACCGTTCCTCCAGTGAGGAAGCCTGCCTGGACATCTCCCATGAGAAAACCGTGGCGGCCCTGATGGACACGGCCGTCCACTCAGGCAGGAGAGCAGAGAGACAGTGGACCTACCAGACCTGCACGGAGTTCGGCTTCTGTACTACACACACACACACACACACACACATAATACACAATAACAGTCAACCATCATTGTTCCTGTTGTCTGACACCTTTTGGTTGTGTGTGTGTGTGTGTGTGTGTGTGTAGACCAGACGTGTGAGGATGCCTCTTGTCCGTTCTCCCGGTCGGTGACCCTGAGCTCTCAGACTGAACTCTGCCTGCTGCTGTTTGGCATCTCCCAGCATTCCCTGCCTGAGCGCGTGGCCTTCACCAACGCTTACTACGGAGGAGACCACCCCCACACACACCGGGTCCTCTATGTCAACGGTGAGATGTTTTTTTTTTTCCGAAGCCCACTAGAAAGGCTCTAGTTATGGTCCCCGTAGGCGCACGAGACCATGACCTCTCCCGAGGCCTCGCCGCCCCCCCCCCCACCCAACCGGCGCTGAACTGAGTCGTCTGCTCCCTCGTCGCAGGTGGAGTTGACCCCTGGAGGGCGCTGTCGGTGGTCGAGGAAGGAGAAGAGGCCCGGACCGTCCTCATCGAGGACGCGGCTCACTGCGCCGACATGGCGGGTCGGAGGGCCGCGGACCGCCGCTCGCTCAGGGAGGCCAGGCAGGTGCGTGTGCGCCCCCCCCCCCCCCCCGGCCCCCCGTGACGCGTTTATCGTGTCATCTGCATAACAGAGATAACGGAGATGATGAAACATTCCTTCCTCCTCCTAGGAGATCGAGGAGCACGTGGTCGGCTGGCTGAAGATGGCCGCCCTGGAGATAACGGTCTGATCGCATTATAACCTGATCAGCTCTTATCACCGATCCCTTAAGCAGATTCGTGAGCCTGTGTGCATGGCAACTGTGCTTCATCATCATCATCATCATCATCCTGTATTTCCTCTCCGCCCCTCCGGTTCTTTTTTATCTCCGCACAGATCTGTGTGTTTGTGCGGTTTGGTCTTTTTTTTTTTATGTGTCTTTAATTTCTTTGAGGTTTTTATAAAAATGTGGAAAAGTTCCATTCCATCTATCTATCTTATACTTATAAGCTTTAAATGCCAGGTGTGTAAAGGCCTCTAATAACCTGATTGTGTTTTCTTTTGAGCAGTTGTCCTTACCCTGTGTGATCACTAGGGTGCGATATCGCTGCATTTCTTGATCCTCATTCAAAAGCTTGTTCTCTATTGCTCGTATAATAAAAGGTTGTAATGAAAGGCAGCACCTTTAGAGCTCATAGAGTTTATTTGAGTTTATTTGAAGCATAACGCAGCAGGGCTTGATCCTCCGTGTGTGATGTCACGCTGCTGTGCTGTTGTGTTGTCACAGTGTTTGTGTGAGAGAGAAAGGTGAGGTAGCGCCAGTTGTCCTGAGGCCATCTGCTTGCCCCGGGCTGGTTTGTGTGTGTGTGTGTGTGTCTGTGAGTGTGTGTGTATGCGTGACCCTCCCTGTAGGGGGTCAAAAGTGGGAGGTCATGACCCAGCTGACCCCGTGGGAGTGGAGATCATCAATCAACTAGAGGCTGGACAGAGCACCAGGAGGGGACACGCGCAAACACACACAGATAGATACTGTAACACACACACACAGATAGATACTGTAACACACACACACACTCTGCAGATGTACCTGGGAAACAAATATGCTGGTGCTTACCATAAAATACACCCGAAGCACATCTGGATCAAACAAGTAAGCACTTTTCTATTCAATGTTGTTGAATGTTCAACACACACACACACACACACGCACACACAACAAGCAGGCCCCACAGACATTAGCTGCTAGCCCAGTAGGCTGTGTGTGATTTCTTTGATAACATACGTGCTTTCTTATTCATGGGGAAACTCACTGATGCTATCACACACTTCAGCCCGGAGAGACAAAGCTTCAGAGATGGAAAGAAGGCGAATAAACCTCTGCTGCAGCGCCTCCATTTCATCCGCTCTTTGCTATTGTGACCAGGCACACCCGCCAATACACACACACACGCACACACACACACACACACACGCACGCACACACCAGGAGCCGCTCTCTGGGTTATCAGGCAGCACTTGCAGAGCGACAGGGCATGCTTTTTCTCTCTCCTCCTCCTCCTCCTCCTCCTCCTCCTCCTCCTCCTCCTCCTCCTCCGGCGGCCTGTCCTGTTGATCAATGAGGAAGTTCTTGGGCCTCAACTATTAATCAGAGCCTATCGGCTATCTGTCTGCGGGGCCGACCAATCACGGCCCTCCGACAGCTGGGCCATGAAAAATGCGGCCCGGGTGGTGGACGGAGGGGAGGTTGTTGGTGGTGGGGCCTTAGGGCGGAGGGGGGGGAGGGGGGGGGCACTCAATCTGGTCCGAGTCACTTTGTGCACCAACAGCTGACCAACGCTTTCCCACTTTTTGACCCCTGGTTCGAATTTACACCAAATTGAGGCTTTTTCTTTTTCTTGCATCTTCATCCGCTGTGTTCCCGCTGCGTCATTGTGGTGGTGGGGGGGGGGGGGGGGGTCTGTTGTTTAATAACGCGGCCCTGTCCTCGAGCCCCAATGCTTCATCAACACGCCGCCATCCCTCTTCTGCATAATCACCATGCTCACACTCATCCATTCACATCTTATTGCCATGATTAGATTACATCTAATGCTATTACATCTCCCTCTCCACCTCTCTCTCTCCCTCCCTCATCATGGATTTCTTGCAGATCTTATTAGTGTGTGATGCAGACCAGGTCTCACTTTGGATTTATGAACCCTCAAGACTTCTCTCCTTTAATCTCCCTCTCCTCCTCCTCCTCCTCCTCCTCCCCCTTCCTGCGTCTGTCCATCTATCATTCCCAGGGTTGGCATGGGCGGAAGAGTATTAATCCCTCCATCCCATCTTTCACTCCTGTGGACAGATGAGGGGGTGGAGGAAGGAGATGGAGATGGGAGGAGGAGGAGGAGGAGGAGGGGAAGAGGATGGGAGACCTCAGATTACTTTTCATAATATTTCTGTAGCATTGTGGGGAAAACTGAAGAAGCATTACAAGTAATGTATGTAGATTTGGAAGATGATAGGTAACGGGGCGCCTTCAACAGGTATGGGGATGAGAGACGCTGCACAGTGAGGGAGGAGTGCAGAGGCAATCGCTACGGATGGAAGGAAAAACCACTTAGAGTGGATGTGTGCACGTGTGTGTGTGTGTGTGTGTGCGTGTGTGCTATCCAGTTGTTTGCATGCTAATGCTGTGCGGATACGTATGTGTTATAATGAGGTCTGCAAACAATGTTTCTACATGTGAAACCTGCAATGCTGCATAGAAAAGAACGGAATCTTATGACGCTGAAACCTTTGTGGTAGATATTTAATTTTAGCTGAGGGGAGGTCACATGGTGTTCTCTCTGTATTGGTTATGCATTAACATAATAATACATAAAGTCCTTAAAAGGAAACTGACCGTTGACATTATTTTTTTTTATTGTTTCTGTAGCCAGCAACCCGACCAGCATCCCCCCTGCACCGCGCTAATGTCAGTCCCTGCCACACACACACACACACACACACACACACACACACACGCAAAAACCTACAATACTTTCAACAGAATCCAATAAGCTGCTGGAAATCAATTGGAGTGATCAGGACATTTAATGAGTCAGTACTCGAGGCCTAATTCTCCAGAAAGCAAAAGAAACAAATTCAGTAAAGAAAATAATTAAACCTTCGACCAGCAGTTAGGATGAAGCCAGCCCCCCCCCCCCCCCCCCCCCCCGCATCTCCACCCAAGAGCCCAGCAGTGACAGGTAGATTAAGGGGCGTGATAGATGCCCCTCTCTGTATCTCCCTCGCTGCAACCCCCCCCCCCCCCCCGCCCCCCAACCCCACCCCTTTCCATCCCCTCCATCCATCATGGCGGCCGGTGTAATTGCGGCTGCGTGGGGCTGGCAGAGGGAGCCTCCATCCATCTCCTTAACAACAAACAGTCAGGAGGACGGATGGTGCTGCACTCCCCCAGTTAATCTCCATCTATAAGAAGGGGGTAGGGGAGGGGAGGGGGAGGGGGCGGGGGGGGTGGAAAAGGAGAGGGAGAGAGTAACAGAAGGGAGAAAGGTAGTGTTGGTTTAAACAAAAAGAGATGGAGAAAGGTGGGGGGTGTGGGGGGAGGGGGGGAGGGGGGAGGATGCTGGGAGGCGAACAGGTGAAGGCAGAGGAACTGAGAGAAAAAAACTGCAGGAAAAACTTTTTTTAAAAGAACACAAGAGCCGATAAGGCTGGATTTTTAACTCGGCGAACGTGAACGTGCCCGATGAGAGCCCAGAGATGGATGTCGGGGGGGGGGGGGGGGGGTGGGGGGGG
The DNA here is from genome assembly GCF_949316345.1 of Pungitius pungitius. NCBI lineage: Eukaryota > Metazoa > Chordata > Actinopteri > Perciformes > Gasterosteidae > Pungitius > Pungitius pungitius. Next base: position 2,385,374 of record NC_084902.1, read on the forward strand.
GGGGCGTGGGGGGGGGGGCGGTGGAAATTTATGTCTAAAGCGGCCAGACGAGCCAGAAACTGGAGAGGCAAAGGCTCATAAAAATGCACTCCGCACCCCCTGGATTACCCCTCACGTTTCTTTACTCCCTTTACTTCCTTCACTTGCCCCCCCCCCCCCCCCCCCCCCCCTCTCTCCCCCCCCCCCGTCTCTCTCTCCCATGCAGGCGGCGTGGAGGGTCACAGCTCTGTGATGTATTGGGGCGGTTGTCCCAGAGGTCGCTGGCAGCCATATTTTCTTAATGGTGGAGTCACTGAAGTCAACAAGGCTGGGTGGCCTTCTACCTCCCTCCATCTTTCTCTCTCTCTCCCTGTCTCTCTGTCTCTCTCTGTCTCCAGTGGAATCACGTAAACTACACTTTTTTGGGGGGTCAAAGTGGAGGTTGCTCATTTATTCACCCTCTGCTCTGAATTTTCATGATATTAACGCAGCGAACTTGATTTCTAATCCCACAGATACACAAACGCATCCACAGTCCTCCCCTCGTTGTTCCGCCCGCGGCGAGGCCCACGGCGAACAAGCGCACAAAGCAACACACCAACACACACACACACACACTGCCAGTCCGAGCGCACAAACCCAAACAGACCTCGGTTGGGTGCAGAGCAGCTTGGGCCTCGACAGCGAGTTGACAAATAACTGCAGCAGCCTCTCGACGCGCAGGGCGAACGTGCCTCACTGGTGGAAAGAGGAGAGGTCCAATGAGGAGAGGAGAGGAGGGGGAGGGGGGGGGGGGGGCGACTAAACAAGTGATGTTCAAACTTGCAGATTTACGATCATTTGGAAGAATTCAGTTAGTCTGATATGAGGTTACGGTGGCGATGGGAGAAATCTTCTGAAGGCATCCGAGGGCCATCGGTTTGTTGTTGGAGCAGATGATTTAAAAAAGACAAATCATGAGCGGCTTCTTTCTTCTGACCTCGGTACACGGGAAGGTATTGATGAACTGGACAATTTTTTGCATCGCCACAAACAGAAATTATCCTTAGCAATTGTTATAAATATGTGGAATGTCTCTATATTCCCTGTTTTTGCCACAAAGGCATTGACCCGCTAGTATATGAGTAAGTTATGTGTCTCCGTGACGACGTTGACCCCCTTGAATCTAATGTCTTCTAAACAAACTGGACTCTACGACCCCCCCCCAAAGTGATTTACATTATTTGTTTGACAAAGCTCTGGTGATTTTGTTTAACTCATTTTACTTATTTAAAAGTGATTTCTCTGTGCCGGCCATATTTGAACTAAATAAATCTTTATTTGGGTGACACACCATGTGACATTTCTTCGTTGGGACATGTGTGTTGTGTTAAAACGGGTTGTCATTCACATGCAGTGCATGAAAGTATGGCGTCCTGCCAGAGAACACAAGGAGATGTGATGAAGATGACAGATCCTTTAGTGCCTTGTAATGTAAATGAGCTTAATCTGCATGTTTAGATAATAGTGTGTCAGATAAATGTTACAGAGAGCTGAGATTTATGGTCCGAGTTAAAGTGCCCTGAAGATAAACACTCTCAATAACATTTAAATAGCTGGTAATTTGTGGATTGAACACGTTTTTTTTTTTTTTTGCAGGAAGAGAAGAGAGGGAAGCTAAAAGCCTGTGACACGCACTCCTCAGATGATGCACGGCGTTAATCCCTTCTCATCCAACCTGTTAACCGAGCCAAAACAAGCCTGCGTCGTCTCTTCCAGCCTTTTGTACGGGGGGGGGGGGGGGGTTGCTGTGATCACCCCTGCGGGAAACCAGCACCCTGCAGAGTTAAAAAAAAAAAAAAAAAGGAAAAAAGCCCCTGGCCGTACTGACGGGGGCCCCCACGGTCAAACGGCACGCCGCCCACGGAGCCGCCCGCCCCGGCCGGCCGCTGATTGAAGTGCGGCCGCCTGTTGGCCCCTCGCAGCGGGACCGGGGAAAGGGGAACGTTTTGAATAATTATTATGTTACTTAGGTGGCATTTACAACACAAGACTGGGAGTTTAGCTGTTCCACCATTACCCCCCCCCCCCACCCCCTACCCCCCACGCCCCACACCTACGTCTCTCTCTTTGATTAGAATTAAACTTTCTCACGACCAAAGCCTTCCTTTGTCACTCATCCCAATCAACAAAAGGAGAGACAAAGGGCGACATTTGGGCTCCTTCAAAAGGCTGCGTTACAACTGATTGACAAAAAACAATAAAAGCACTTTAAAAGCCCTCAGATGCTGCAGTCCTGCACGCTTAAGACTCTTTTAGGAGACACGACTAAAACTATTTGTATTTTACTGCAATTACCCTTCAGATGAACTCAACAACAACAACAACAGGAGGAGGATTTAAGCTCATATGCACGTGTATTTGGATTAAATTTTGAGGTGAAATTACATAAATACACATCGATGAATGGATATAACATTTTGCATTTTGCGTGCGTGTTCGGGGTTTAACACACTGTTTAACGTCCCGCCGGAACGAGAGTTAGCGCGATTATTATCCCGAGTTATGCCGAGATCACCGCGCAGCTGCGGCGGCGGGGATGTGGAGAGATGGCGGAGGAGGATGGAGCAGTGATATCAGCTGGGAGAAAGGCCGAGATAAAACCACCGAGGGGGTCTTCTTCTTCTTCTTCTTCTTCTTCTCCTCCTTCTTCTTTGGCATGTGTGTGTGTGATAAGGAGGAGGAGTAAACGAGGAGGGGGTGGGGGGGGGGGGGGGGCAAGAGATCCCGTCGCGTTTTGACCCTCCGAAACCTCCCCGCACTCCACCACCACCACTCCTCCTCCTCCTCCTCCTCCTTCTTCTTCTTCATCTCCTACTCCCGAGACAGAAGACACCATCGCTCCCTCCCCGGCCGTGACATTTTGCAGCCCGTCGCCGTACGCAGCGCGGACAGCGAGCACGAGGAGCCAAAAAGAGGGAAATCGACGCTGTCCGTCTGCACCGAGCATCGCTTCCCCCCCCCCCTTACCCACCACACACACACCCCATCCCTCCCGCACCCCGGCTCCCCGGCACCCCGACGCGCTGCGAGCCGCAGCGAGAGGCGCACCAGGCGGAGGCGAAGCGCTGCAGGAAACCGCTGCTCCTTCGCTGGACCCCGGAGCTCAGGACTACACCGGACACGGCCCCCCCAACCCCCCCCCCCGAGCGGGACTGGATACTTGCGAGTCGGTGGGACATTTTTTGCACAATTTACCGGAGCCTTGTTGTGTGCGTGTGTGTGTGTGTGCTCACCGCCATCCAGTCAGCGGCATTTAAAAGGCTGTAAGAATGATTAAAGCGTTTAATGGTCGCGAAGTGTGTTTTAAAGCGTTAAGCTCACCGCGACAAAGAGCGCGTACACGGACGTCAACGTCCATAAAATGTCTCCCGTCACATCCTAATGTTGTAATTTATAACGCGAAGGGCTCGGAGTAAACACTCACGCACACGCGCACACACACACACACACACACATAAACGAAGCAGGTCTTCACTGTTTTCCGCCTCGTGTTTTTGTCCATTCCATGTAAGCGTTTTGCATGTTTTAATCGCGCTTACAATCGTTGTGTTATTAATACAAAAGTAGGAAGAAAAAAAAATGAAAAAAACCCAAAACATTTTCTACTTTTATTTCCAGGAAACAGAAGAAGGGAGCAGAGCTCGCTGGACTAGCCGAGCAGCACGTCATCGTCTCCGGCGTAGGACTGGCTGTCGAGTCGCATGGAGAAGAGGGTAGGTCCGCTTCTCCATATGCACCGATACACACGGCTGTGAGGATGCCTGATGGGACACCATATTTTATATTTGGCACGCAGGGAGAGGTCATTGGAAATGGGCATATTAATGTGAGCATATCCTCGCTCTGCTGGAGCCCAAAACACAAGGCCCACTGGAACAGACTAGTGGTCCGTCGGCTGGACGACCACAGGGAAAAGGGTCCCTTTTTTTTTTTAGAAATGAGAAACTGTTCACAAATGTCTGTCAAACGTTTATTTGCAAGATATTTGAAGAAAAAAATAAACAACTTTAGAGCATGCACACTAATCCACGCGGGCACGTGCACGTCAGTGGAGGTGCTTTTTGTGACTCGTAGCGTGCACCAGCGAGCTCTTAAAACGCTTCGCAGGGAGACGGTTGATTTGTATCTAATATGTCGTCCTCCCCTAAAAATTATTGTATTGTGCAATGTCAGTGAGGCGTTATAATGGCACATTAAGGGTAAGAGTGGTGTAGGTCATGCAGAGGAGAGGACATGCAGCTCTGCAGCCCGGTAAGTAGGTGAGGGCTGGTTTGTGTGTGTGTGTGTGTGTGTGTGTGTGTTTGTGTTGTTTTAGATGGTTGTGTTGGAGGAACAGACAGTCAGTGAGTGCAGAGCAATTAGAGATAGAAAATCCCTGCTGTACGGAAACAGAGCAGGGGGGAGAGGAGCAGAGGAAAACCCCGTCCGCATGCACGCACGCACGCACGCACATGCACACGCACACGCACAAACAGAGATCTGACTCTGCCGGCAGTTTTTCCACCAAATTGAAATAAAGAATCAAGTAGTTTTCTGCTTTTATTACTGATATAAATGTCCATACTGCATCCTTTGTGCGGCCTCTTGGATGTAAACATAGAAGACGCGGATAAACTTTATATTATACTGTTGTAAATTTTACTGTATAAACGCTGCACGGTGAACAAAAGTAACATGAAGAACATCCAAAGAAAATCCACTGCAGACTAACACGTGCTTGGAGACGGTTTAAAAAAGGTGTCGTTTCTGTGGGTCCAGTTGGTTTTTGTTTCTTTCCACTTGATTTAATGAGTCATTCATTTTAAACAGAGTGATGTAATGAAACGTAATGTTTCAGAGTAATATTCAACTAATGCGTGATTACCTTGTCTCTACGTCGTGTTCATATCCGGTTACGCGCAGTTCGGTTTGTTTGTTCCAACGTTGTTGATCCATTAAGCTCCAGAAAGAGAAATACGACACGTTGACACTTGAATATGGATTTATTGTTTTCTACAGGCATTTTACGTCAATATTGTAAATTATAACGTCGCTTTCAAACAGAGTTAAATACACCCATCCTACGTTTTTTTTCTCCAAATCAGACTTTTAAGAGGGTCTGGAACACGAACTCCGTCTTCATTTCTCACTCCTCGTCTCACAGAATATACCCGAATGTTTCGGTCCAATATAAATACAATGCTACAACGCGTAATGGTTTTACGTGTTTGTGCCGAGGAGCCCAAAGACGCGCTGTGAGTCTCCAACAAGGATTCGGCGTCTTTTGAAATAAACCATTAAAACTTGTCGTCCCACCATCCGATGCCAGTTTACCAGTTCCCTGACTATTTTTTTTTTTTAAACAGAAAATTCTCGGAATTTGTCATCTCGACTTGTGCGCTTTGATCCGCGTGACGCACAGAAACCCGATATGCGCCGCGCGTAAAGGGAGACGCGCAATCCGATAGCGGTGATCGTGTTAATAGCCAGGCTCCATAAAAACTACAAGGTGTCCCGGGACGGGGCCTCAGAGCAGGTGCTTTCTGTGATCCCGGTGGCCATGTGGTACTCGGGAATACTACAATTTGATAAGGCATTTAGGACAGTGGTTCCCAAAGTGGGGTCCCGCAGAGGGGTTGGCAGGAGGACAGTGCTCGAGGATTGATTTAATTTATGTTCTATTAAATTCACAGAGGTCAGCGGAGTATATAAATGCTCTTTTATGTCTGCTACTGGCTCACCATTACATTGTAAATGAACTGAGCTTTTGTGTCTATTGACTATTTGGTGTCCGTGAGCCATTTATTAAAGTGTGAATAATAATAATAATAAAATACAAGTGTAGTTGTACTACTGCAGATCTTACAGAACCAAAAGGAAGAGTCCCTGTCCCCGCTTTCTTTCTGCGGCACCTCACGACCTCTCGTCTGTTTGGGGACTCGTGTCCACAGGAAAACCAGGCAGATAATAACATTTTTATAGCTTGGCTAAAATAACACAGAAGTGAGAAGTGGGTCCGGGTCAGCTGGCAGGTGCCGCCCCGTCTGTGTGATCCCGGCGGCCCTTTAGTCCCCCACAAGAAGCACAGGAGCAGATCTGCCGACCTGAGCGCCGTCGGCCTCGGAGACGCGAACCAAGGACTGAGAAGCTGCGTCTTTGTGTGTCTGTGTGTGAGCGTGCATGTGTGTATGTGTGTGTGTGTGTGACCTGATCAAAGAATGTTCCCATCGCGACTCTCCTGCACAACCGTACTGTACACGAGGTGAAACAGTGACAGACCAGTGGAGGGACAGAAAAGGCCAAAATGACCAAAATGAATTGAACTTGTTCTTATTCTCCTCGTCTTCTTTGGGGTCCCCGAAATGTTGGTCACACGAAAACAAGCAAAATAAAAGATGTCAACGTGGCTCTCGGAGCTACAGACAATACGGCTGATGAAGAAAATAATTGTCAGATTAAGCAGTGATGAAAATATCTGTTGGTTGCGGCCCTAGTACACACACACACACACACACACGCGCAACACTTTCCAGTTCTGACATTAAATGGCAGAGCAAACTGTGTTGTGCAGTTGGGACCCGACCACTGAAGCGCCCTGACAGACTTAATAAAATCACGAGCAGATTCGATGTGGGACAGATGTCCAACGCGTCTCATGTTTTCCGTCTAATCGTATTTCAGTATGAAGAACTGGTGCACTACTCGGGGTCGGAGGGCATGTCGCTGGGGGGGTACGGGGACGACGTCAGGCCGCTCCCCCCCCCACACTACGGACCCGCCATCCCCGACTCCCTCAAACACCACAAGGACCAGATCTACGGGTAGGTGCCCGTGCGGATTATTTGGCGACGTGGTTGTTTTACATTTGGACTTTTAGCAGATTAGCGGCCTCTTTATTGTTAAGTGTTTTACAGCTGAATACTGTGCTATAAAGTTTCACCTTCTGTTAATGTATCGTGTGTACACTGAGTCAACTGCTACTGTGTTTATGTATAGTATGTTAACTGTGTGTGTGTGTGTGTGTGTGTGTGTGTGTGTGTGTGCAGTCACCCACTGTTTCCACTACTGGCCTTAGTGTTTGAAAAGTGCGAGCTCGCCACCTGCTCCCCCCGAGACCCCGCCCCCCTGTCGGCCACCTCCCACCTGCCCGGCATGACCAACCACAGCGACGTCTGCTCCTCCGAGTCCTTCAACGACGACATCGCCGCGTTCGCCAAGCAGGTGAGTGACAGCGGCGCGAGCCAATCGGAAGCGGAGCAGACGTCCCAAAGGACCCCGGTTTGTGATCATCTTTGTTCATTTTGCGCCGCAGATCAGATCAGAGAAGCCGATATTTTCTTCCAATCCCGAGCTCGACAACTTGGTATGATATGAAAATATATGAGCCCGCTTTTTCCACGTGTGCATGGTGGGACACGCGTTTAGTGACCCGCATTCTCCCCTCCCCCTCCCCCCCCCCCACAGATGATCCAGGCCATACAGGTTCTTCGCTTTCATTTACTGGAGCTGGAGAAGGTTGGTGGGGGGGGAACCATGTTTTTAATTAAACGCTTCTGGCTCCGTCTGACATCCGAAATCCGAAAAATATGAACCTATGAAATGTGTTTCCGAAGGTGCACGACCTCTGTGACAACTTCTGCCATCGCTACATCACCTGCCTGAAGGGCAAAATGCCCACGGACCTCATCCTGGATGACCGGGAGGGCGGCTCCAAGTCCGACATGGAGGACTTTGCCGGATCCTGCACCAGTCTGTCGGAGCAGGTGGGACATCCAACATTAAGCTCCCCCCCGCCCTCCTCCTCTTAGTGCAGCGTGACCGTGTTGCATTCTCCGTCCTCCCGTTGCCCCGCCAACCAATCTCCTCCTCCTCCTCCTCCTCCTCCTGCAGAACGCGTCATGGTTACGGGAGCCGGATGAATGTGCCACTACTCCGCTGGGAACGCCGGGTACCTGCGGCCTGCCTTCACACAGCTCATTGGACAACTGCAGCGACACAGGTTCACACACACACACACACACACAATACTATTTGTGAGAAAACACTGCACTGTATTAAATATAAGGAAAAAAAAAAGAAAACATTTGAATGCATCTCATTGACTAATTAGGTTTTTTCATTATTGCAGTTTGTTTAAATGGATCTAATTCTAATGTTGATTTTTGTTCAGTTTACACACACAGAACCCAAGATATTTACTATGATTACTATTAAATAAAAAAAAAATAGCTTCGCAAAAAGCGTAAATGGATCACATCCGCTGATGATTATGAGCTGACACACGCCGCGTGCGTCCCCTGCAGGCGACGGCCTGGACGGAGGGGGGGCCTCCCCCAGCACGGGGGACGACGACGACTCCGACCGGGACCGCAGGAACAACAAGAAGAGGGGCATCTTCCCCAAAGTGGCCACGAACATCATGCGAGCGTGGCTCTTCCAGCACCTATCGGTGAGAGAGAGAGACGACACGAGTTAATTCATCACACGGCGGGGCGAGGGGGGGGTGGAAGGGGGGGGGGCAATACTGAATTGGCACAATTGTCATCCTAATGTTAATCCTGAACAAAGGAGGCGCCGCCGCCCCCCCCCCCCCCGACGGGGCTAATTGCTAAAGGAGAAGATGTAGCGTGAGGCCAAACGTCCCCGACAAAGAGCCGAGTGCATAATGGAGGTCAATTAAACGAAGTGAAAAATCAAGGGATTAAGTGATTATGCGACTGCGCTCGCCGTTGAATGGCATCGGGAACGGAGTGAGTAAATGTTGGCGAGGTAATTAGCCCGCTAAACGAGGCAGGTCAAATGTTGCTCCACGCCAATTATTACGCCGTGTGTGTGTGTGTGTGTGTGTGTGTGTGTGAGTGAGAGATAAAAACAGAGAGAGACTGAAACTGCGGACAGAAGGTCGCCTCCGATTCTCTCTCAGATTCGTTGTTTAATGAGGAAAAAGCTCGGCGCGGTGACTCCTCGTGACCCCCCCCCCCCCGCTCTGCCTCTGTGTCCCCCCCCCCCCCCTCCCCCCTCCTCTCTCTCCAGCACCCGTACCCGTCCGAGGAGCAGAAGAAGCAGCTGTCCCTGGACACGGGGCTGACCATCTTACAGGTCAACAACTGGTCAGTGCACCCACCAATCAATACACCAATACCTGCCCGGGGGGGGGGGGGTGTCTGTGTTGTACAAGTCCCATTTTTCTGCTTAGGTACTCCTTATTGTGAGTCATTTGTGTGAATAAATGTCAGTTTTACAGAAGGCCGGGATCTGCTTTATCGGGCCGAGGTGGACGGAAACGTCCCGCTCAGCACTTTTTTTCTTTTTTTTTTTTTCTTCCTGTAGCTGCAGCGGCGGGAAATCCACTCGCTCCGTGTCCATGAAACAGAACAGCAAAGTCAATATCCCATAGTCAGAGGGTTTTACTGGCCCCGTTCCCTCCCCCAGGGGCGCACCGCGTGTCTGCGCCGGAGAAATTTCCAACGCGGCCTCCATCGATTCGTCTCCTTTTCCCAATGTTCAACTCGGATATCGACACAGAAACACGTGCGAAACCAAATTATGAAAGCCTAGCGTTACGTGTTAAATAATAGATATTTGATGACGGGCTTGTTTTTATTTGCACCCCGGCTGCAGCACGCACGCACGCACACACACACACACACACACACACGCGTTCAGTGCTGATCAATCAATTATCACGAGGCAATCAATACCCGCTCTGCCCTAACGTTGATTTACTCTGCCCCCTGAAAGGGTTAAGTGGTGGTAAAATGGAAAAGGTTAACAGTCTCCCGCTCGGCCTTTTTCTTCATTAATGGGGGGGGGGGGGGGGCCTCGTCCATCTCTCTCTCTCTCTCTTTATGTCTCTCTCTTTATGTCTCTCTCTCTCTCTTTATGTCTCTCGCCCTCGTGCAGGTTCATCAACGCCAGGAGGAGAATAGTTCAGCCGATGATTGACCAGTCGAATCGCTCAGGTCGGTGTTTATGAATCAGTCAGCTCTGTGTGTGTGTGTGTGTGTGCGTATACATACGTGTGTGTGTGTGTGTTGTATGTTTGTGGCTGACGGCGTGTGCGTCGCCCCACAGGTCAGGGTGGCCCCTACAGCCCGGAGGGGGCGGCTCTCGGGGGCTACGGCCTCGACGGACAGGCTCACCTGGGGCTCCGAGCAGGTACGGTGGCCTGTGGGGGGGGGGAATGAGGTCCTGTTATGTTGTGTAAACTAATGCGATGGGCCACTCGGTCACGTGCTTCATCACCATTACCACACACACACACACACACACACACACACACTCATTAGTTCTGAAACCAACGTACAGCGTGGAGATGTGTGTTCTTTTGTTCTCGAGGTGTTGGTTGAAGATCAAGGTTTAGTTACACAAAACACTACTAGTCAGTAGCTAATCTACTTTTTGAGGCAAAACGTTTATTTTTGAGTTTCAAAAAGATTAGAAAAATACCAAATGCAAAAGTTTAAATTTGAAATGTTCAAATATTAAAGATGAAACGGTTTGGAACGAGCAACACGTGACACTATTAAACTTCCTGTGTGTGTGTCCCCCCCCCCCCCCCCCCCCCAGGTCTCCAGGGGATGTCCTCCCTGCAGGGCGACTACCCCGGCGCTCTGCTCTCCCAGCCGGGCTACCCTCACCACCCGGGCCCCTCCCTCCACCCGTACCCGGGCCCGCACCCCCACCCGGCCATGCTGCTCCACCCGCCGCCACACGCGCACCCCGCAGAGCCGCTCCTCGCCCAGGGACTGGACATACACGCACACTAGGGTGGGGTGTGGGCGGGGGGGGGGGGGGGAGTCGCCGGTAAATTACCGTATGAACGTGTGTGTGTGAGTGTGTGTGTGTGAGTGTGTGTGTGGGAGTGTGTGTGTGGGAGCTGCTGTGTATGTGTAATGACGCCTAATGGACACTATTTAAAGAAGAAGAAAAACAAAGGAAAAAGACACATCGCCCCGAAAGTTTACATCCCCCCCACCTCCCCCCCCCCCCCCCCCCCCCCGAGAGACATTGACCTCAATGTAGCTGTTCCACTCAAACACACACACACACACACACACAGGTTTAAGCCATACCTCTTTTCAGAGTAGAAGTGCTTCCTCCTCTCCAAACGTCTCCACTGTGTCCCGTGGGCGAGACGCACGCTTTAACCTCCACGTCCCATCACGCCCTGCTGAACCACAGGAAGACGCTGCTGGATGGGACGCCCCCCCCCCCCCCCCGTGACCACGCCTTCTTCACCCCCACCGCGTCTTCCTGCCAACGCCAACTGTCAAAGAAACACACACACACACACACACACTTTACTTAGAGCTGTTTCTTTCTTATTCTATTTTTATATTTATGTGCCACTGCAGGCGGATTCGACATTAGTGCATGAAACTAAACACTATGAATGACTTCCAGTCCTCTGCCTCGCTCTCGTACCACTGACCTCCTTAAGACGCCAACAGGTGTCCGTTACCTTATGGGATCTTTCCTCTACACACACACACACACACACACACACACACACGCACACACACAGCACACTACACTTAAAAACAATTCCACACACACACAGTTTCCTGTAAGCATTTCTGATCTGTGTGTGTGTGTGTGTGTGTGTGTGTGTGTGTGTAGAGGAGAGCTGCAGCCAAAGGACTCTAAATATTCGGCTCCCTCTCCACTCGGCTCGGACGGCTGAAAAACTTTCTGAATGATTTACGGAAATACAGTTAAAGTATTAAAATGTTTTTTTTTTGTAAGACTTGTCACGGTCTGTGTGTGTGTGTGTGTGTGTGTGTTTGTGTGTTGTTTGATTCTACTTGTTTAATGGTGCAGAAAGGGAACAATTCGAGGTTTGAAACGGAACACACAGGTTATTATTAACTAAGTTTTACCTTTATTTTAATATTGAAATGATTAAAAATTCCAGATGGCTCCAAGAAAATCACCTGAGTTAAAGGCTTAAATAATAGGCAAACAATGACCTTTGATTAGCAAATGTCTCACAATTTATTTAGTTTAGGAGGTTCTTTTATTTAATTTAGTCAGCTAGTCAATTGTGTAGTCATTTTCATCCACAATCCAAATCCTTAATTTAAGGGTCCGAGGCTCGATTTTTCTCCTTTTTTTGAAAGAATCCATGTGACGCGATTCCTTTCACCGCCTTCCATATGCGATCCACAATAAAAATCAAATTGTCACACTTTATACAAGAGTGCGAACCTGGTGAGAATGTCAACATGCAGAGTATGAAAAACAACCCTCTCCTCAACCAGGACGTCCCAAACACATCAAGTCAAAAAATAGACGGCAGAAGAGATTAAAAAGTCTGGTGTTCCCGATTTACGATGTTTGGAAAATTGAAGTTCGAAAACTCCCCAAAAGCCGCTCGCCTTCCCGTGGCCTCCTTCGCTCCTCCTTCGCTCCTCCTTCGCTCCTCCGTCACCTGCAGCCGGGACGACACCCAGAGTAACGGCGTGCAGAAAAAAAAACAACGTTGACCACGTTCTTCCCCCCCCCCCTCCTCCGCGTCCGTCACCTCCTCCTCTTCTCGCTGTCGTCTCTGGACACGAAAGGTTCCCCGAAAGCCTCCCTGCAGCCATCAATGGTCAACCCCCCACTACACCCCCATGCCCCCCTCTCCCTGCCCCCATTCGGCCCCGAGCAGGCAGGCAGGCAGGAGGAGGGTGTGTGTGTGTGGGGGGGGGGGGGGGGGGGGGGGGTCAGGGGCCAGAGTTCAAATCGAGGTCAACAGGAAATGGCCGTTTTCCCTGGCACCCGGGTCCTGACCTCGTCCACACGCTCGCTCTCATGACCGAATGAAGGAAGGAGGGGAAAAAAAACATAAATACAATAGTTTCTTGTCTTATATTAAAAAAAAAGGAAGTTTAAAATGTTAGAGATTAAGCATTTATTTCAGATGTAAGGTGGGCGACTGACCTCTTGACCTCTGGTCAGGCCTTAAAAACACCAAACGGTAGTTCTCTTCTTTAACGTAGGAATATTAGAGAGGAGGCAGAAGGAGCCTGGATGTGTGTCTCTGCATTGTGTCGCATTGTGTCTCTGCATTGTGTTGTATTGTGTTTAGAAGAGAATGCCACTTTACAAATGGGAGCTTTTTTGAGAAAATGACTAAGAAATGAATAACATTTTAGTGGCAAAATTCCCACCAGCCGGAACCCAAATGACAACATGGGCCCTTTTAAATGAAAGGGGGGGGGGGGGGGGCGCTGTGTTGCAGGTCTCCATCATTCTCCCACCGGCTCGCATTTCGACCGCTTGGGCTGTTGAAGCAAAATGAAACACGCGTGTGCACGAATGTGTGTGTATATGTGTGCGCGCATGAATATGTACATTTCCGTTTTAAAGTGTGTGTTTGAGGGAGGTGGAGGGAGGAGGGAGGGAGGGGGGGGGAGGAGGGGGGGGGGGTAGCGTGGTTGGTCATTAATCATTCAATTACACACCTGTCAGAGTTCAGACAAGTGGGAGAGAGGGAGGGAGCAGAAGAGAGGGGGGAGGGGGGGGGGGGGGGAAGGGAAAGGAATGGGGGAATGCAGCGGAAAAGAGAGAGAGAGAGAGGGAGAGAGGGGGAGAGAGAGGGAGGACCACAAGGGGGTTTAAAAAGAGAGAGAGTGGGCGAAGGCATCATTGTGTCGTGGTGTGTGAACGAGGACGTGACGGATCGGCCACAGCGACAGACAAAAGACACTCGCGGGGGGGGGTGGGGGGGGTGGGGGGGCTGATTTAAGGGAAGCAGCGGAATGCGTCCGAGGGCCTTTAGAGTGTGAACAACATATTTCTTTTAAAACGAGGCGCAGAGCATCGTATTCCACATCCAGGGACGTTCAGTCCGTCTTTGTAACGTTTCTGTTTCGCCTAACTTTTCAGAAACAAAAATCTACACTCTGAATAACAACAATTTATAACAATATATTAATGTGATTTACCTTTTGTAAAGTGTAGACTTCACTGCTGTGTGAAAATACTCCTCCAGAAGCAGAAGAGCTGCGTCGAAGGGTGAGACAGCAACGTGGTGACGCGTCATCAGGATCAAAAGTAGCATTAATTAAAGAAACGTCTTCTCTCTTCGTCCATTTGTCTCCGCATTGAGTTTGGGGACAAATCTGTGGACTGTACAGACTGCACTGTACAGCAGCGAATGTTCTTCCATCGAGCAAATTCAATGATTGATCAAACAATATTACTGATATTTGCTTTACTACTTTATTACTGACACTTTTTCTTCCCTCTGTGTCTCTGATATGGACAATATGTCCACTGTGCGTCTCTTTGTCTCCTTTTTCTGCTTCGATATGGTACATGTTGAAGTGTTTGTGTATGTGAGCAGCCTCCCAACACTTAATCTCCTGTGTGTGTGTGTGTGTGTGTGTGTGTGTGTGTGTGTGTGTGTGTGTGTGTGTGCGCTGCAGTCTCCATGTTTAGCTGCAGTACCTCAAATGCCTCAGGCCACAGCCATCTGTGCCCCCCCTTCCTTCCCCCACTTCTTCCCCTTCGCATTTCACATGCACACAAATACACACACACACACACACACACACACACTCCTCCACCAGCAGCACCTTCTATCTAATTTATGACCGCGGTGAGTGCGTTACTCATGTATGCATAATGTATCACGTGTGTAAAAGAGCTGCGTGTGGGAGATTGAGTGCACGACACCGGCCAGCGACGTCTTGACCACAGCGCCCCCCTCCCCCCCCCCCCCCCCTTCCCTCCCCTCAACAAGCGCCTCAAATATGTGTGTGTCCATTAAATGTGTGAACCATCAGCTATATCACAGGGTTTCTGTCTCATTCCTCCAGCAGATCAGATAAAGTGTGAGAGGAGAAAGGGGTGGTGTGTGTGTGTGTGTGTGTGTGTGTGTGTGTGTATAAAGGCCCAGCTGTTTCTAGGTTTGACATCCACATGCAGGCAGAAAGCCAGATGTCTCATTAGACAAATTTGATTGGCTCGCTCATTTAGAATGCAGCGATGATACGGTTCCGTGTAAGTGTGTGTGTGTGTGTGTGTGTGTGTGTGTGTGTGTGCGTGTGCATTTACATAAGAGGCCCCCTCTATAACTATTTACACGTGTTACCGACGTATGTGCATTCATTAACGGTTTTAAATAAATAAATACATGGCATCGTCCCTTTTTAACAGCTTCATTTCTCGTACTGCTGAGGTCACTCCTTTCATTGTTTATTAGCATTGATTAATTAAGCAAAAAGGGTTTCCTACCACTAAAAACCTTCAACTTCCACTTGTTACGGTGCTTCTTCTTATTATTGGTGACAGTGAGGCAGGAGACGTGATGAACCACGTCAGTTGAACTCGATCTCCCCGCCGCGCAAACTCTGTCAATACATTAAATTAAATAAAACACTATGAAATGTTTAAATATATTTCAAAAGAGTCAAGTCAACCAATCGGGACATTCCATATGTTATTACTTTAAGTAATTGCACTTTTACAATCAAACACATTTTTCAGGATCAATGTCAACTTACTTTGACCGTCCCCTCTTTAAAAGCTCAACTTGTGACCCCCCCCCCCCCCATTAGATTCTTTATGCTTAAACTGTCCCTGCAGACTTTCTAAGCGCTAATAGGAGGAACTTTTAAGGGTCTCGACCTCTCCACACAGCGTGAATCAATCCAGATTATCCAGATGTAATTTGTCCCCCCCCCCCGACCCCCCCCCCCCCCCCCCCCAGTACAAACCCACCCTGTTCCATGAATTAAAAATCAAACCTATGTTTATTCTACCAGCTGCAAATGCGACATGGAGGACACATTCACAGGAGGTGCGCTGCTGCCCTCTAGTGGTCAAAGTCAAATGTGTCCTGACCGACGCAGAAGAATCCGTCTGCAGGTGAAAGTCCAAGCGTCCCGTCACGTGGAAGCGTCCCGTCACGTGCAAGCGTCCCGACACACGGCGCGATGAGCAGCAGAGGAAAAGGCATCATTTGGGCTTTCTGTCCCTGACATTTGTGCAGCTGTTAAATGCTGAACTACGTTCACCAGCTTTGGAGGCTCACATTTCTGATTTTTCTGTCGTTTAGCTTCTCTCAGGTTAAAGGGTTAAACATTTACAAATTTAAAAATGACAGCTGAGCGTAAAAAAACCATCCAAATCATGCTACACCTTTAATAAAAAACCAAAACATTTTTGTTTGTTAACAAATAAATATATTAATCATACGCTTTTCCTCTTCGAGGCCGGTGCTTCCTGACCTTATGAAACCCTTAAAGTGGGAAAGTGTCAACTTTCTAAAGAAATAAAATACATTAAATATCTAAGAAAACGTAAGCTTAACTTTGACAAAAAGTCTAAAATCACCTTTTTTCCCTTTAAACCGATTCTTCACATTTATCTTAAGATGGACAAGAGGAATCTCAGCGAACACCTCGCGGTTCCCAGGAGGTCTGACCTCTGTGCGACCTTGAAACGGCCACGTCGCCATTCAGCCGTGTTCCTGCTCTCCTCCTGTGCATCGCGTGTGGCCGCCGCCGCCGCCGCCCCCCTGTTGGACCGCCCCCGCGGCGTCTCGCCGCTTACTGTCTGACGTCGGCGACGCCTCCTCCTCCTCCTCCTCCTCCGCCCGTCGGCCTCCCCTCGTCTCCTCCCGCGGCGTCTCCTCCCCCCGGGACTCCTCGCCCCCGCCCCCGCCCCCGCCCGCGCCCTCCTCCCCGCTCCCGGCGTCCGCCTCGGGGCCCTGCGCCCCCCCGTCCCGGCGCGGCTGCCTGCGGATGGTCCGTCGGTTCTTGCTGCGTCGCGACTGGTTGCAGTGCAGGGTTCGCCGGCGGTGCCACTGGTTGAGGGACTGCTGGGCCTCGACGCTCAGCTGGCGGGCGGCCAGCCGCGGCCGGAAGCTGCCGATGTAGTAGAGCGAGGCGTACAGCGTCGTCAGGTAGTAGCCTCCTGTTGGCATGGCGATTGCAGAGAGGGAGACGACCAACGTTACTCAAAAGGCCGAGTCGAGGGAATCCAGCCACAGAAACCAACTGTAGGGTGTGTTTTAGGCTGTTTGCATTTCGCTTCCCTTACCTTCTCCCTGCAGCTGTGTGGGGTCCAGCAGCTCCATCATGTAGTCTGTGTCCAGGTGCAAGGTGACCACGTCACTGCGGAGCAGCACCCACGTGAGGCAGGGCAGGAAATCATCCGCTCCGAACACTTTACCTGCAGGACGGGAGGGTGTGGATTTGAAAAAGGGGCCAACACACAAAGTGCCAGTGATAAAGGAAGGAAACCAGCGGCTACCTGAGCTAGCATTAGCACTCATGCTGTGATAGATGGTCTTGCAGACTTTGAGAAGGATATGGACCTTCTTGTTTGGGGAGTAGGCCTCGTGCATGCTGGTCCACCGCTGCTGGATCCGCTCCAGGGTCGCGGCGTCGGGAACGCCGACCCCCGCCGACCCCCCGAGCTCCTCCACGCCGTTCTTCTCCAGCACGGGCAGGTTGCTCTGGAGACGCTCCAGGCTGCGGTCGTTGACTCGGGAAATTTGAATGCAGGAGTAGAGGTGCTCGGAGACGGGCTTCAGAGCCACCTTGTGAAGGGAGAGCTCCACCAGGGAGTCTGCAGGAGTGTCGAAGAGCAGGTGAGGACAAAGTCTGCACTAAAAAAAAACAGGTGTATGTCAACAGCTGAAGCTCACTCACCTATCTCTAAGTCAGTCATGTCAGTGATGCTGTCCAACAACGCCTGGATGTCTTGGTAGTCCATCAGGGTCTCCTTCAGGGACGACAGCGACGACCTCACTTCCTGCAAGAACTCCGACCCCGTGACCCCGCCGGGATCGGCCCCTTTCTTCAGGGTCATCTCCACGAATCCTTTCACCGCCTCGGCGAACGCCGCGCCCCTCCGCTCGCTCAGCTCCTGCACGCGACGAAGCAGCCTCTTCTTCTGGCTGACCAGCCCGCCGAGCGCCTGGCCCACCGCCGAGAGGCGGTGGATGACCTTGTTGGCCAGCCTCTGCGGGCTCGGGTGGTGCAGGGTGGGGCTCGCCCTTTGGGCCTCGTGGTCTTCCTCGAT